>NC_143514.1:50930443-51232109 GCF_031878675.1 Megascapheus bottae | reverse complement strand
TAAATATTAGCAACTTAAGAATATAAACTTCCCTCAATATTTGTTAACAAATGTGCTATCAAAATTGAACCCTAATCCAGTTGGGGTGAATTCTGCTTGTACCTGGGAGCCTGACATGATTTGAACGAGGACAGTGTAGGCAAAGAGTTTGTGAGTGTTCTATCTCATGGGGTTGTAATGTATGCCTATATTCCAGCTACAAAGAAGTATTAATAGAAGGATCAGGGTCCATACTAGTCTATGTATAACTTTTGAGATCCTGTCAAAAACAGCTGAAGCACAAAGAGCTATGATGTGGCTCAAGTAACAGAGGCTAGTTTGAGCAAGGCACAATGCCCCAAGTTCAAACCATAGCACCAGAAAAAAACAAAACAAAATAAAAAAAACCTGAAACCATAATTCCAAGACATTATACATTAAGAAGTCTTGTCTTTTGGCAGGAAACTAGAAGTGCAGCTTACATGTTAGAGCACTTGTCTACTAATGCAAGGCTCTGAGTTCTAATTACAATATCACACAAAAAAGAAAGGAAACCAAAAAGCTTTTTTTTTTTTTGGCTAAGCTTACAATATATAGCAATGATACTTACTTCCAACAAAAGGATCAGATTGGAAAAAATCCAAGTTTGTATCTGCAGCTGGTTCTGTTAGTGAACTTGATTCTACATTAAATGGATCTTCCTAAAAATAATTTTTAATTGAAAAAAACTTTTTAGAAATCCATTATAAAATATAACATTTAAAATTAAAATTAAAATAACCCATGTTTAGATCATACATGTGCTTTCAAAATCAATAAAGATTTTTTTTTTTTTTTTTTTTTTTTTACCAATCCTGGGCTTGAGCTCAGGGCCTAAACACTGTCCTTGGACTTTCTCAAGGCTAGAGCTCTACCACTTGAGCCTCAGCACCACTTCTGGCTTTTTTCTATGTATGTGGTACCGAGGAATTGAACCCGGGTCTTCATGCATGCTAGGTGAGCACTCTACCACTAGGCCAAACTCCCAGCCCAAAGATTTTTTTTTTTTTTTTTTTGCCAGTCCTGGGCTTGAGTTCAGGGTCTGACCACTGTCCTTGGACTTTCTCAAGGCTAGAGCTGTGCCACTTGAGCCTCAATACCATTTCCGGCTTTTTTCTACGTATGTGGTACTGAGGAATCGAACCTGGGTCTTTGTGCATGCTAGGCAAGCACTCTACCTCTAGGCCAAATTCCTGGCCCTCAATAAAGATTTTTGCAGAAAAAAAGAACACTTAAAATGAAGGTTCAAACCATTAGGGTGTCTGCCTAACAAGTGTGAGATCCTAAATTCAAACCCTATTACACATTAGTGATAAGAACCTTTAAGAACTTTCAAATAAAAACTTATGTTTACCTCTTTTGAACGTCCATCATTATCATATTCAGGACCAACTTTCTCATTAACAGTCAGTACTTCATTTTCAACAGTCATATCAGAAGGTGGTAGTTCAGGACTACTTCTTGCCTATGAAAATATCACACACACACACATATATATATATATATATATATATATACACACATACACATATATACACATATACACATGCCCCTGCCCATATGTATATATATGTGTGTACACCTACATATTTATGTATTTATGTACATGTGTGCCTGCCTGCCTACCTATCTACCTACCTACATATTTGACTGATTTTGGTGTGCTGGGGATCAAACCCAAGGCCTAGACAAGCTCTCTACCACTGAACTATACATCTAGCCCTATCTACAAAATAATTTTTATTTACAGGAGAGGATTGAGGGAGGAAGCTCTAGTCCTTTTTGTTTTAGTTTGTTTTTCACACAGATACTGGCATTTTTTGCTGGGGCTGGCCTTAGATCATGATCTTTCTACCTCAGTTTCTTATGAGGTTGGAATTATGCCTAGCCCAATAATATTGTTTTCCACTTAACAGAGGAAACTGATATATAAAAAAACAAAAATGCCGGCACAGTGGCTCATGCCTGTAATCCTAGCTACTCAGAAGGCTGAGATCTGAGGATCCTGGCTCAAAGCCAGGCATGGTATAAGAAAGTCTGTGAAGCTCTTATATCCAATTAACCACCAGAAAACCGGAAGTGGTACTATGGCTCAAGGGATAGGGAGGTAGCCTTGAGCTGAAGAGCTCAGGGACAGTGTCCAGGCCCAGAGTTCAAGCCCCACAACTGACAAAAAAAAAGAAAAAAGAAAAAAAAAAAGAAAAAAAAATTCCGAAAGTCATGCAAAAAACAACTCACAGAATTATTTATTCTTCTATAATCAGTCTTAGAAAAATGGTATCACCAAACATCAAAGCCATTTAAGCTAGAGGCTGTCAAGTCATCAAATCTTGTTCAGTCTGTCTCATACTTTTCAAATTCTTCCCTTTTTCTCCATCCTCAGTTATCATTATTTTTTAATTTACCGTAAAATCATCTCAAGTCAAGAATGCTATAGTAGCCTCCCATTTGTCTTCTGGCCACTAAGATGTACCCTTCCAAACACTCTCCTAATAGTAATAGCATGACAGATAGAGAATGTGAATCCTATCATAGTGCTTCTGGTTAGAAGTTCTTCAAGGGCTTTTTCTCTTGATTTATATCATTAACTAAAAAAGCCTAAAAACTGGGGAAATCTATTTTATACCACCTTATATTTGAAGGATAATCTACTAGTAATCTTTTTGCTTGAAAGAATACAGAACGGTGTATCTATGACTGCCAAGTCTAAATTTATAGAAGCCTATAAAATGTGATAATTCTTAAGTGCTCCCCAAATTGTCATCCCATTAATTTACCTGCAAAACTTACTTAGACTACAATTTCTTAATGTATCTCTATATATTTCTCACATTTTAAAAATATAAATTTAATCATGTTGCTTGTTATTTTGTTTTGTTTTGTCAGTCATGGGACTTAAACTCCTGCCCTGGGAGCTGTCCTTCAGCTCTTCAGCTCAAGGCTACCATGTGGGATACAGCACCACTTCAGATTTTCTGGTGGTTAACTGGAGATAAGAGTCTCATGGACTTTTGTATCCAGATTGGCTTTGAACCATGATCCTCAGATCTTAGCCTCCTGATAGCTAGGATTACAGGTGTGAGCCACCAGTGCCGAGCTTGCTTTTTATTTTTATATTTTTTTGTTGTTTTAGATAGCTGGTCTAGGATTCACAATATTCCTGCCTCAGTCTCTCAAGAAGTACTTAAAAAATTAACAGAAAAACCAATCATGCCCCCAAATAGTACTGTTTTATTTTGAAACTTGCCCTATTAAAAAACACAAGTTGAAATTACATGTAACATGGGGGGTGTGGGGGGGGAGGGAAACGGGTACCAAGACATGTGAAAGGGTATCAATGTATGTGAATTAATGCACCTTCTATCTGGCAAATATCATGTAACCCTTTTACTAATTACAATAAAAAAATTTCAGAAAAAAAATAAAGAAATTGATTGGGAAAAAAAAGAATAAAAAAAAAAAGAAATTACATGTAACACTAGTTAAAGTCATTAAAACTACTGGATTGGGATCATTGTCTCTCAAAAAAGAAAGCTTAATTATCTTCAAATGAATTATGAGAGCATTTATATTACACATGATGCCAAAAATCTCTGATCAGCATCCATCTTTTTACAGCTAATGCTGAAGGTTATGGAATACTCGACTCACTGGAGATTCTTGGTGTATGGGCTCAGACTCTAGGTTGCTCTGGCCTTCGGCATGTTCATTCAGGTTGGCTGTTTCACTGCTGCTGGTGCTGAGGCTACAATAATCTGTAGCGCCATTTACAAGAACGTTCTGTGGGCTACTGCAACAATTTGATTGATTATTATGATTTTCCAGATCTTTCATTTCCATTAGCCTCATTTGCATCTGTCAATACAAGGTAGAAATGGAAATAGAATTCATTGCTAGAAATATATTTAACATAAAAATAGCTTTAACTCTAGACTTGGGTGAATGATAAACTTGCTTTCCTGCCAGAAGAATCCTCTGGGAATGCAGTATGACAAAGAAAGGGTTCAGTAAACTCTCCCAATAAGTTTTCTTGAAATCCCAATTGAACACACTTGTTTTCACAAATCTTCTGAAACTTCCAAGAATTTTGATTCAGAAATCTATAAACTGGCAGTCCTTCAGACAATAATTACAAAAAGGGCTAGGATACTAGGGGGAAAGATAGCAAAATGAAAAGAAAGGAGAATCTATGATAAGTTTTGAGAAATACAGAAAAATGAAGAGGCTCTGGAATCAGCCATACTTCTGTTGGGAAAGGGGAGTCAAGACTGGGTAAAAACAAGAAAAACTAGTATCCTACGCTTTGGCACTATTAGCCCACCAAAAACTAACAGCCAGATGTGGTGATACACATCTGATGTGGTAGTGTATTCTCAGTATTAAGGAGTTTGAGGCAAGATGATCAAGAGTTCGAATCAGGCAGGGACTATATAACAAAACTATCTGAAGGAAAAAACCCACCAAAACTACTAGAAATAATACAAAAAATTATTGTGTATGGTTTGATTTAATCTATATGCAAAATCAAAAAACAATGACTCTATGGAGACATAAAGAAGATTAGTAGTTACCAGGCTGAAGACCCTATTCTAAATATAAGGAGCAAAAAAGGGCTGGGGTATGACTCAAGTGGTAGATAATCTGCCTAGCAAGTATGAGGGCCAGAGCTTAAAACCCTAGGGAAGGGAGGAAGGGAGAAAGTGTGGGAGGGAGGGAGGGAGGGAGAAAGGGAAACGAACTAGGAAAAACTACCTTGAAGAATATCCTATTCAGGCCGGGAGTTTTGATTCCTTGGTACCAGCATGTATGTATATATATATATATATATGTATATATATATATGTATATATATGTGCCAGTCAAGTGGGGATGTGGAGAAAGAGGTACCCTACTGCACTGTTGGTGGGACTGTAAACTAGTTATAGACATTCTGGAAGGCAGTTTGGAGGTTTCTCAAAAAACTAAAAATAGACCTTCCCTACGATCCTGCCATACCACTCCTGGGCATGTGTCCTGAGCATCAAATAACCCAGGATATGATAAGGACACCTGCACAGTCATGTTCACCACTGCACTATTCACAATAGTCAAGCAAAGGGAACAACCCAGATGCCCAACTACAGATGAATGGATACAAAAAATATAGTACATAGATGTAAGTATATCTATATAGACATATAAGTCTATGATGGGATATATATTCTAATAAGACATATATTGATATATTACATAGATGGGTATGTATCTATGACATAAGAATACAGAGCTTTTTAAATCATGTTCTTAAATTTATGTGCCAGTGATTACATACAGGGATTCCTTTCTTGAATACTTGTTTGTAGAAAATGACTTTTGAAATATGATGTAAAAACTCAGTATTAGGGGCCAGGAGTTTGGCCTAGTGGTAGAGTGCTTGCCTAGCATGCATGAAGACCTGGGTTCCATTCCTCGGTACCACATACAGGAAAATGCCAGAAGTGGTGCTGTAGCTCAAATGGTAGAAAACTAGCCTTGAGGAAAAAGTCCAAGGACAGTGCTTAGGCCCTGAGCTCAAGCCCAGGACTAGCAAAAAACAAAAACAAAAACAAACAAAAAAAACCCTCAGTGTTAGTAAAAACTTTTAATAAAAAAAAAAAACCTAGCCAGCCAAATACATAAAAAACAAACCAAAAAGACCTGTATAAAGTTTTATAAAACTGGTCAGTTTTCTGAGGCTAAGGAGCTAATTCCTGTATTACTTTACCAGAAGGACAAAGAAGGAAGACTTTAAGCCATGTCTTGCAAGATAAACAGGTTATCACCTGTCAGGTAAGATGGAGAAAAGAGACATGAAAGAAAGAATTCATTATATACAATAACTGAGAACACCAAATGGTAAGTTTTAGAAAACTTACATTTTAGAGGTTCTTGAAAAGGTTATATAATCAGTGACAAACATCCTTTGCTTCAGTTTGTTCAAATTCACAATGAAAGAAATGGACTCTATGAAATCTATGCTCCTATGTAAATATCTCATTTCTATTCTCTATGTAAAAAAGCCTAGACATGAAGAAGTAAAGGTCTTATCCATGGACTCAACCACCATACTCCATATTTATAAAATACTTTCTAATTAAAAAAATGATTTCTATACAAACAAAATCTGACTTTTTTTTTTTTTTGCCAGTCCTGGGCATTGAACTCCAGGGCTTGAGCACTGTCCTTGGACTTTCTTAACGATAGGGCTCTACCACTTGAACCCACAGCACCACTTCCAACTTTTTCTATGTAGATGGTACCGAGTAATCAAACCTGGGTCTTTGTGTATGGTAGGCAAACACTCTAACTCCAGGCCAAACTTCCAGCCCCCACAAAATCAATTTTAAAATTAGAATAAGACAGATTATTATTTATAAAAATAAGGGACACTTAGCAAGTATTTATATACCAAATCTTTTCTAAAATATCTCATAGGGTTTGCCTCATTTATCTCCAAATAACATCCCTAAGACGTAGGGGGCACAGGTATTTCTCCACTATGAGCATGATTCACCTAGTAAATGACACAGCCAGTATTCAAACAGAGCACTTTACAAGCCCACACTATTACCCACTACTCCAATGATCAACACAAGTACAAAATATGTGATAATTTAAACATATCTCACTACAAGAAGTCTAGTTGTATAAAATGACTAAAAATTAAATCATAAATGAAATAAAGTACTATTATCTAGCAGGCTAAGAGTCCACTAAGCATAGTTCTTGCTTCACTTACTGAGCTGATTTCCTGTTGTGAATCATGTAGGTGCTGCTGAAGAGGTTCCAACTGAGCCTTCCCTGACTCCACACTCTCCTCTAATTCTGCTGTTTCTTGTTGCAGGCGGCTCAGCTCTTCTCTAGCTTTGGCCAGTTCCTCTTCATAAGTAGAGATCTGTGATTCTTGACTAGTTATTTCAGCTTTCAGAGAAGAGATCTGAATATGGAGGTGAAAGGATAAGGAAAATAAACATCAAAATGTTAATTTACTAATTTAATATTTTTTGATGATTATTATTACTATTTTGTCAGCCCTGGGGGCCTAAATTCAGGGCCTGGGCCCTGAGTTTTCTCAAGGCTAGCGTTACCATTTGATCCACAGCACCACTTCCAGTTTTTTCTGTGTATGCGGTATTGAGGAATCAAACCCAGGGCTTCCTGCATACTAGGCAAGCCCTTTACCACTAGGCCATACTCCTGGCCCCTGATGGATTATTTTTGATAATATAAGATACATATGGGGGAAGGCAGGAGGGTAGCTAAAGGCATAGGCATCATCAACCAAAATTTGAATTAAAAAAAGGACAGGCACTGATGTCTCAAGCCTATGATTTGACTACTGAAATTTGAAGAGCAAGGTTCAAAACCAGCCCAGACACACAAATCCAAAAGACTCTTGTCAAATGATCAGCAAAAAGCTGGAAATGAATGAAGCTGGGCTCGGTGATTCACGCCTATAATCCTAGCTACTCAGAAAGCTGAGATCTGAGGATCAAAGTTCAAAGCCAGCCAGGCACTAAAGACTGTAAGACTCTTATCTCCAATTAACCACCAGAAAACTGGAAGTGGTGCTATGGCTCAAGGGGTAGGGTAGTAGCCTTGAGCTAAAGAGCTGAGGGAGAGCACCCAGACCCAGAGTTCAAGTCCCATGACCAACAAAAAAAAACCCAACAAACAAACAAGCAAAAAAACACTGGAAGTGAAGTTCTGGCTCAAATAGTAGAGTGGCAGCGTGAGTGAAAAAGCTGAGGGGGAACTGGAGGCTCTGAGTTCAAGACCCAATAATGGCACACACACCATAATATTTCTAGAAAAAAAAATTGTTCTTCTAAAATAGCATTGTTCTATTTCAATTAAGGAGAATTTGTAACATCTGATGAGCATTATGCCTGTGCCAACTGCTGACTAGATTGCCACATAACAATAGAGAATACATTTTCTTTCGTCTTAAGTGAGGAAAATTAAAGAAGGTATACTGTAAACAGACTTTACCAGCTGGGCCTCCTCTGCACATTTCTTTCTGACTTCCTTGAGTTGTTCTTCCAGCTGGGCTTTCTGTTCATCTAGTTCTTCAAGGAGTTCCTGTACTTGCTGTTTCTGGGCCTGTAATTTCTGCAGATTAACATTTTCCCTCTGAACTTCATCTTGAAGATCCTGAAAGATAAAAAAAAAAAAAAAGGTATTTATTCTTATGAGGGTGGGAGGGGGGAAGGAGAGGGTAATTTTTCTCTTCTGGTTCCTGGGGCTTCAACTCAGGGCCTGGGTGTTGTCCCTAAGATTTTGCTCAAGGCTAGTACTGTACCATCTGAGCCACTTTGGTGGAGATAAGAGTCTGCCCAGGCTGGCTTTGAACTTGGGTCCTAAGATGTCAGCCTCCTAAGTAACTATGACTACAGGTGTAAGCCACCAGTTCCCAGCTAAAGAGAAAAATCTTGCATTAAATACATCACATTGGTGAATTATAGCACTCATAGCTTTAAGTAATCTTTAATATCTCACTCCCAGATTTAGATATTCAATTTGTTTACTCAAATCTTTACTAATATGGTGAAAATAGAACTCTTGCCATTTCCCCTTACATCTGTTTTAACCTCAACCTTCCTCCTCTTTGTTTCTCTCCTCAAACAACAACAGCAACAAAAGTCTCTTCTTGGACTCTTCCTCTCACATTTCATCTTTTAAATCTGCCAACCCAATCTGCTATTACTTCAAGAGATATTAAAAAATGGGCCATGTCTTTTCTTAAATGCAAGTACAAGTTACTTTCATATTGTCTTTTGGACTGTTGCCTTTCAACTGGGAAAAATGCTTCTACTCATGCAACCTTTCAATGTGTTTTCAACACCTTGAGAACTATTTATAACCCATGTCAACACCTTACATTCTCACTTGTACATAAGAACGAAAACAGTGGTCTCATAGAAATAAAACACAGAAGTGATTACCCGGGTCTAGCAGATATGGGAAGGAAGGGACTCCTGGAAAAAAAACAGACAATGTGGTGCAGCTGGATAAGATAAATATCTGCTTATCACTCTATAACATAATAGGAGAAGTATGTCTAACAACAACTAGGTGAATTTGATTGTTCTCAACACCAAGAAATAATACATCAGAACTAAAAGATATGGATGGTGTCTACCTTAATCTGACCACTGCCCATTGTGTTTTACACGACCCAATAAATATGTGTAATTACTATGTATTTGGAAGTAGGAATTGAACTTCAGGCTGTAAGCTTGCTAGGCAAGCACTTTACTATCTGAGCTAAAACTATCTTAAAAAATAAAACAAAAACATCTATATCAAATCATATCACTTTTTTTTTTTTTTTTTTTGCCAGTCCTGGGCTTGACCTCAGGGCCTGAGATTGTCCTTGGGCTTTCTCAAGGCTAGCGTTATCACTTGGGCCACAGCACCAGTTCTGGCTTTTGTTCTATGTATATGGTACCAAGGAATCCAATCTGTGTCTTCATGTATGCCAGGCAAGCACGTTACCACTAGGCAAAACTCCTAACCCTTCTTTTCTGAGCACTTACATGGACTTTCCATCTCGTGAAAACCGAAAGCTCACTACTTCCAAGAATGGTACATTAATACCAGTATAGATACAGAAGAGATGTTAATTGATTACATATATAAGAATTATTAAGGAAATAGGGCTTAATTCTCTCTGGGAGATTAGGTAAGAAAACAGAAGAAACTGGTAACTCTAAGGTATGTCCTTAGAAGGTGAGTATACCAAACAAGGTGAAACAAAGCTTTACAATATGGCATCTTTTTAATAACATATTCTAATGTCCCAATAATCATTCATCAAAATAAGAATCTAGGAACATTAGAAGAAAAACTTGACAGGTCTCTCATTTAGACAAGCATGAATTACACATTAAAAAAACGTCTTCATAAATTGTGAACGAACAGCTGAAACAGCTACATATGTGCTAGATACTGTTTGAAGTTCTTAACTATTCATAATCCATATGACATATTTATGAAGAAGGCATTATTTCTACTCACATTTTACAGGTGAGAAAACTAATGCAAAATAACTTTTTGAAAGTTACAAATTAGACAGGGCCTCAAGTTTGGCCTAGTGACAGAATGCTTGCCTAGCATGTTTGAAGACCGGGATTTGATTACTCAGTACCACATACACAGAAAAAAAGCCAGAAGTGCTGCTGTGGCTCAGTGGTAGAGCGGTTGCCTTGAGAAAGCCCAAGGACAGTGCTCAGGCCCAGAGCTGAAGTCCAGGACTGGCAAACAAACAAACAAAACATTACAAAATATACATAGGTTCTTTGTAATTACACAGCAATAGAAAACTATAAATTTAGTGTATTTAGAGTCACAAAGGAAGAACTGAATTTAAGTCTCTCTGCTACAAAACTGATAATATAAACTTCTATGAAAATTGAAAACACACCATTAGGGTGAATCCTGAAACATTTGTTGACTACTCAGAGGAAAAAATTGTGCAGCAAGATTGTATATAGTCATTTTATGGCAGAACAGAATGGGACCTGCCTTTCTCCTCCTAGAATAAAACGCCTAAATTACCGTAAATATTTGAGACAAAATGACCATTCACTTTTTCTCTTTGTAATTGGATCAGGTTGGGCCTAATTTTTCAGTAGAGCTTGATAAACCAGTAGTCACCTCATAAACGCTACCAATCATCATCTCATGAAATAAAACTAAACGTCATCTTCAAGAAAAAAAAAATCTTGAGGTCCAGGAGTGTGACCTAGTGGTAGAGTGCTTGCCTAGCATGCACAAAGCCCAGAGTTAGATTCCTTCGTACTAGAGAAAAAGCTGGAAATGGTGCTGTGGCTCAAGTGGTAGAGCACTGGTCTTGAGAAAGCTCAAGACAGTGCCCAGAGCCTAAGTTCAAGCCCCTGGACTGGAAAAACAAAACAAAATAAAGAACAACAACAAAAAACCTTTGAACTGAATTTTTGAGATGTCAGTTCGTGGGAATACGTATACACAAGAGATGAGATTAGATATTATGTAAGATAGGAACTAAATGTTTTATGTTAACCTAATTAGAAAGACCATAAATACAAAGCAAAAGCCTCGCAAGTGGTTAGAAAGTTCTGGGTTCACCCGGGCATGGTGGCTCACACCTGTAACCCTAGCTACTCAGGAGTCTGAAATCTGAGGATCAAAGTTCAAAGCCAGCCCAGGCATAAAAAAAACCTGACTGAGACTCTTTATCTCCAATTAACCACTAGAAAATGGGAAGTGGCACTTTGCTTAAGGGTAGGTTGGTAGCCTTGAGCTGAAGAGCTCAGGGACAATGCCCAGGCCGAGTTCAAGACCCATGACCCACAGAAAGAAGAAAAAAAGAAAAGAAAGAGAGAAAGAAAGAAAGAGTGAAAGAAAGTTAGTTCTGGGTTCACCAGCACCAAAACAAAATAAAGCCAAAAACAACAACAACAAAAAAAACACCCTCCCCCCCAAAGCCCTAAGTTTTCTTGATTTGGAAAGTTTGGTTTTTGTGCTTGGGATATAAGCTCATGTATTCATGTGATTTTATTAATATAGGAAAAAAACAATAACAACAACAAGAAAACTCAGAAAAGCCAAGTCAGGATTAATCAGATTAAGCAGTTACTGATACTCATTGATAGGCCAAAATGTCCTTACTTTTTTTCCCTGATGCCTTCCATTTTGGCACTATCATTAGCACCTCTATTACAAAGTATAGTCATGTCCAGCATTGGTGGCTCACACATGTATCCTACTTAGTCAGGAGACTGAGATTGGAAGGATAATGGTTTGAAGGCAGCCTAGACAGAAAATTCCATAGAGTCTTATCTCCAAAATAGCCAGCAAAAAATCAGGTCTGGAGGCATGGCTCAAATGAAACAGTGCTAGCCAAGCAAGCAAGCCAAGAGAGCACAAGGCCCCAAGTTCAAACCCCAGAACTGCCAAGAAATTAAAAAAGGAGAAAATGTAGTGATAAGAAAGCAGTGAGGTATATGTTAATAGATTCTGCTACTAATTAATAGCTGCAATAAACTGCTTTCAAAGGTTTTTACTTCCTGTGTCAATCACACATTGTAGATTCCACAAAATTTAAGGTTACCTTATTATCCCAGCTACGTAAGATCAAATAAATTACTGAGAAATACTGACAACAAAGCTTACATAAGAAATCAAGTGTTCAAGGATAACCCACTTAACCTGAAAACAACAATGAAAATCTTTTAGTGCTCTTCTAAACTAGCTATTTAAATCTCTACCTTATAAGATGCCTGGGGAAAAACTAACAGGTAAAGGTACTTGAATAACAAAACAGTCTATCACAAAAATGTATGTACTTTAAAATATAGTAACTGGTTAAATCTAGATGCTGTTCAAGATTATCTATCAGTGACTACTTATTTCTTTCAGATTGAAAAAAAAACTTTTGTAGATTTTTGTCTTCTTTTTCAAATTATTTCCAGCAATGACTGCTTAGTTAATGATTCGTTTACAATACTTAAGAAGGTTTAAAACTACACAAAAATAATGTAATTCAAATAAGTAACCCTCCCACACCCAATCTCACTTCCAGAAAGAGAAAATATATGGGAAATGATTTCTTGGTTTTCATATCACTTTTAGGAAAATTCCAGTAAATAAATGCAGTCATCTGGTCAGAAAATCAACTATCAACAAGAAGCCTCGCTGTTTTTTTCCTCAATCTTTCAATGAATCATCTCTCAATATTGGATGCATTACAACAAAACAAAACAAGAGGTCTAACAATTTAAGGGGTTTAACAATTTAAACTACCAGAGAACCCAACATACAAATTACATATTAAAGGCAGATACCCATCCATGAGCTTTTATGTTGGCAACTGCTACCAGTGCTTTTACATCCAATCTCCTTTATGTGCTAGAGCAGCATTCAGGAAATGGTATGCCAATAACATGGCCACATGTATTACTTATCTCTCTAAATAAAACACTGTCCAATTTTCTATGTGTTTAATGTTTGAAACACCTTTCCCCCCCTCATTTCCAAAACAGAAAAAGGGGTTATTTTCTTCTACTTGTAAAAGATAACTATATTAGCATAGTACTTAGTAAAATTGAATTAAATCTCTCTTTATGAGCATATATTGTTTGTACAAGGGAGGGATTCAGTATGACATTTCCACACATGTATACAATGTCTTCCAGTGGAATAAAACCTCTTTATACCAAAGTTTGAGAAATTCTGGCTACTAAGCAATTAATAAAACATTATTTTAAATTGTTCAGTATCATCTCCTACCAAACCAGTATTATAAGAAACAGCCTGAAAATACTAGATCTACTAACAAAATTTGACATGCATGAAAAAGCAATTTGGCTTTTTGTGATAATGATGATGATCTCAGTCATTTAATTTACTGGTATAATAATATGCACATTAAGTTATTCAAAGTTGCCTTTGAATAATATACAGGTTAAATATTAAAATAGCTTCAAAACTTAAAATCTACACTGTAAATACTGCTTTCTCATTGCAGTATAAATTTTAGAGATGAGAACTCAAAGCAAGAACAATCATTTTCCAAAAGATAAACATTTATATCATACAAATATTAGGTATTTCCTAGACATAATACCATATTCATCAAGTAGTAAATATATTTAAAATAAATATTCCTAAATGAGAAAAAAGATAGTGCATTTTATAGCTCACTCACCTGAACCTCACTTGTTCTCTGTTTAATAGTATCTTCTTTTTCCTTAAGGTCCTGCTCCACATTATTCTTTTCCCTAGAAGACCAGCAAACAATGCAAGAATATTTGAGAACATCAGCTACAGCTGGTATTGTTATCCATCCTCCTAATCCTGAATCGCTTTTTAAATACATAGTAAAACATTCAATTTTTAAATGAGGGGCAGATTTTTCTACCCTCTTTCAATTATTTATGGAACAGAAATCAATATAAGCCCTGTTTATAAAAAAAAATGCTTCCTCACTAAAATGTGGTGAAAAGAGAATAGATTAAAAAAGGAAGAAGAGAAAAATAATCAATGAAACCGTCTGGTTTCACTGATCTCACTGTTGCTATGGAAAAATCGTCCAATGAAAACTGTTGCTAAAGAAAAGGAGGAGTTGCATCAGCTCTATGAGCTTAACCCTTAAGAATCACTGCCAAAATAAATGAAAATGGCTAATAGAAACAGTGAACAATATTAAGGATAAACATATTTTCTGAACTGTTCATTTTCCCTCAAATCACCAATGCATACCAATTTTAGAATGCAACTAAATAGAAGAAATGAAAAGAAGTGTTAAAATACAAGTAATTTGCTTCATAAAATATCAATCTCAAAAAAGCTATTTTGGGACCACCAATCAAACTCAATGGATGAAATATGGACAGGCATATAACGTAAAAGAAAAAAAAAGAAACACTATACCAGTTACCTCTTTAAATCAAACATGCTGGATTCTGTTTTTACCATGAAATCTCATATAAATTCTTACATTTTGATTATGCTATGAATGAATCTCAAGTAACTTTGGATTCAGAATTGTAAAAGAAGGTATTTCATTTGATGTAACCAATTTAACAGCCCAAGTTTACCAACATGAATTTTCCCCATCCCCCACAGCTTTCTTTCTTTTCTACAGAATAAAAGGAAAAGTCCACAAAATTCTTCTAGAAGACATATTTGGGGTAGTAGAGGTATGGAAAGGTGAGATGGCAACATGAAGAAGAGTGCATAGCATTTAAGACGTCCTTCAGATTAGCATGGCAGTTAATTACTATATTTCAATTTCTATCCCAGTCAAAATCTAATATAATCTTGTGCTCCATTTAGCTCTAGCATAAAGGAAAGTGAGAAAATTATATCAAAGGAGATACTTAAGGGACAAACTTCATTATATTTCTCACTTTTTAAGTGTAGAGATTTTTAAGTGTAGACAAAACCGTTTGGATATATAGGTAACATGATCTTGAGATTTGTATGAAGAAAACAACACACAAATAAAGCTATTTATCTAATGTTACTTTTCAATGCTTGAGATGGCCAAGAAGCTCACTAACCGTTCGTCAGATGGATGGCAATGTGGGTCCAGATGTCGTGGAGATTTTAAACAGTTCCTTACCATGCGAATCATTGTTGCAGCCAGTTCTTCTCATCCCTCAATCTACTTATTATGCAACCCCCCCAAACCTTATCAAATTAGGTAAAATAGAAAAACATAGGGGGAAAATCTGAAAATACCACACAAATTCTGCAAGTTCAATCTTGGACGTATTTTCTTTCCTCCTTATGTGAGCAGATGAGTGTTTTCAGTCCTGCTGCAGCATGTCAGAAAATGAGTCACATGAAAATCTAGTCCCCTCCCCCTACCCTAAATCCTCAGAAGCACTCCACATAAGGTCAGTATCACTTCAGCTTGGTTTGAGACAGATAATAACAAAAATAGAAAACATTACAAAGTATCATAGATCAGCACAGCACACAGTGAGCTGTTCTTTTAACTCCTGTTACTGACAGTGGCTGCTCAGATCAAATGTAAAACAGGACTGCTCTTAAGTGAGCTTACTTAAAGTAGACAAGACAGAAGAATGGCAGAGCAAAAGGAGGAAATTCCTAGGAGAAAGAAAGGAAACACTTCATATAGGAGTTTGAGCTATATTTAGCAAACAGTGCTTGTTTGAGTAAATTGAAGGAAACCTGAAGAGTACAAAGGTCTGTTTATAACTAAGGTATACAGGGGGAGAAATAGTGGAGATGTCTTCAAACACTCGGAGGACTACTATCAACTAGATAAAATACAGAAATCTGAGGGCACTAATTCACAGTACAGAAGCCAATTAAATTTAACATTCATATTTATTTAGTAAACTAATGCCTTGGTCTTGTAATTATTTCCTTTACAATTAAAACCAAGTACTGTAACATTGTTAAACAGAAAAAAAGTAATAAATTTTCATGTTTGTTTGCCAGTAACGACTATGATTCTAGTTACTTAGGAGGCTTAGAAATGGAAAATCACTAGTCAAAGCCAGGATGGGCAGAAAAATCTGAAAGACTCCATCTAATTAACCAGCAAAATGTTGGACTGGAGGAGTGGCTCAAGTGGTAGAGTGCTAGCTGTTAGCAAGTAAGTTGATCAAGAGCAAAGGCCTTGGGTTCAACTCCAAGTACTAGCATAAATAAGTAAATATACAAACAAAAAGCTCAGTTATATCTATCTATCTATATATATATATATATATTATTTTTTTTTCCCCTTTTTGCCAGTCCTGGGCTTGAGCTCAGGGCCTGAGCACTTTCCTTGGACTTTCTCAAGGCTAGTGCTCTACCACTTGAGCTTTAGCACCACTTCCGGCTTTTTTCCATGTATGTGGTACCCAGGAATCGAATCCGGGTTTTGTGCATGCTAGGCAAGCACTCTACTACTAGGCCAAAATCTCGACCAGTTATATCATTTTCTATAAAGTAAATATTTACATTTTTCAGACTGAAAAATTGAATAATTTTGTTTTAAATTATAATGGCAGACACACCAAACTGTTATTTTGTTGTAATAGCTCTTTTAAAAATTCTTTTTTAGCCGGGCACAGTGGCTTAGGCCTGTAATGCTAGCTACTCAGGAGGCTGAGATCTGAGGATCAAGGTTCAAAGCCAGCCTGGGCACAAAAGGACCTGAAACTCTTATCTCCAATTAACCTCTAGAAAACAGGAAGTGAGGCTTGGTTCAAGGGTTGGGCAGTAGCCTTAAGCTGAAGAGCTCAGGGACAACGTTCAGGTGGAGTTCAAGCCCCATGACCCACAAAAATAAATAAACAAAAATTCTTTTTTGTTAGTATAAAGGTGATGTACAGAGGGTTACAGTTACACCCCAGGTGTTTGTAATGGCTTTTAACCTTTGTAAGCATTCTCTTACTTGCAAACAAAAATATCTAAACATACATTTAGGTGCATAAAAAACGCTTGTCCTGCTAGATGGCTCACACCTATAATCCTACCTACTCAGGAGGCTGAGATCTAAGGATTGAGTTCAAAGCCAGCTCATACGACTCTTATCTCCAATTAACCATCAGAAAACTGGAAGTGGAGCTGTGGCTCAAGTGGTAGAGAACTAACTTTGAGCTGAAGAGCTCAGGAACAGCACCCAGACCCAGAATTCAAGCCCCCCAACTGACAAAAAAACAAACAACAACAACAAAAACCACTAACAATTTGTCCTTATATCTTGTCCTTTTAGCTCTTGTTTGAGTAGCCCTTTTTTTTTTAACTAAAGGTGATCTATTCAGTGTATATAAAGTATTCTATTTAATATTAGTAACTTAAAAAAACTTTACAAGAATCTGTCACAATAAAAAGCATGTTTTTTTCTAAAGATAATATTCATAGCATTGTATTTAGTTAACTTGAAAACTTTATTAACGAATTTTATTAACATTGATTTTTACATCATATTTCAAATGACAAGTTTAACAAACAAGTGTTCAACTTGAAAACTTTTAAAGAGTTATGTCATAACAAAAAGTGGGATTTATATGCAGCTTCTCAAGGAGATATAATATATGGATAGGACAGAAATAGTCTGTATATACAACCATTTTGCCCAAACTCATCTTTGATGTCATCACAGGAAAAAAGCTTTATCCCCAAAAAGAAAAAGAAATGACTGTAATCATCATCTATTTTAGATTACCTCTCTGGCTTTATGTATTGCTATGATCCTTGCGTATCCTGAGGAATCCTCAAGTACCAAAGCTACATGGAGAAGCAGGAATGAAGTTTCCACATACCCCAATGCCTGAACCATCAAGGGAAGCAAGGCTGAAGCTAGACTTTCAGAAGTCTATTGTTGATACTGTATAAATTGTATATAAAGTGATCAATGGCTATTTACAAGATTAGGTTGAGGAATCTTGAGACCACGCAATTCATTTCTACTTCCCAGGCTCTGTTTAAGGGGACAAAGGAGTGAGCCATCTTTCTTAACTTTGATACAATTCTAATATTATTGTAGCAATAAGTAATTAATCTTCAAAGAACTTCCAAGATGCATGGTTTTATATCTCCCCACCCCAAATATAAGTAATTACTGTTCTCTAGAAGCCATTGGAAATGAGACTGAGAATTTATAAAAATTGTTCTGAGGCACATTTTCAAGTCTAAAAATGTGGTTAATTCTCATCATATACTTTTCAGTAAGGCATCTGGGTTATAAGGAAAGCAAGAAAATGAACATTAACCTGGATTCTAGTCTCCTTCTGCTGTGCAATAGTTAATTTCTTAACCTTTTAAAGGCCAAGGCTGATATTTCATATGCAGATGATAGTATCTCTGAGGTTTGGAAGGTTAAAAATACAAGATGTGGGCCAGGAGTGTGGTCTAGTGGTAGGCGTGTTTGCTTAGCATGCACGAAGCCCTGGGTTCAACTCCCTGAAATCCCATACACAGAAAAAGCCAGAAGTGGTACTTTGGCTCAAATGGCAGAGTGCTAGCCTCGAGCAAAAAGTATCCAAGGACAGTCCCCAGGCCCTGCATTCAAGCCCCAGGATGGGCCAAAAAAAAAAAAGAAAGAAAAAGAAAAAAATACAAGTTTGGCCTACCAGTAAAGTGTTTGCCTAGCATGCACCAAGACCTGGATTTGATTCCTCAGTACCACATACATAGAAAAAAGCCAGAAATGGTGCCGTGGCTCAAAAATGGTAGAGTGCTAGCCTTAAGAAAGCCCAAGGACAGTGCTTAGGCCCTGAGTTCAAGCCCCAAGAGTGGCAAAAAAAAATTAAATTTGAGTGATTTTATTTTAGCTTATGTTAAGATCCTGAAGATAATAGCAATAATTAGCTTAGGAGCAATAATGTCAAATGTACTACTTTGAAGTGATTAAGTTAATTTAATTGAATTAGTGGCATAAAAATAGATGAATGAAGAGGACAAAAACAATAATTACTAACCTATGTTTAGAGTTTACCATGTTCTTAGATCTCTCTGGTAAGCATTTTACATGATTAGTTACATTTCTATTTTACAAATGGAGAAGTTGAGGCGTGGTTAAGTAAATTTGATCAAATTATGTCAGATCATTAGCAACCTGACTTAAAAAGCTCATGGTTGTTAAATTCTACACTATCTTGTCTCATTCTTATTTCTAGAAAAAATGGTCTTTGCCATCATTGTAGTCTACCAGCTTAGGGACAATGTCCAGGCCGAGTTCAAGCCACATGACCCACAAAAAAAAAAAAAAAAAGAAGCAGCCCTGGGAAAAGGTATTACATTTATAGAACACAAGTTTGTTTGAGTACATTAGTCTAAATGCCTAAACTTGTTTATCTATAAAGCAAGAAATGTTTCAATCCCAGCATTCAGGAGGTAGAGACAGGATGATAAAAACAACAATAACAGAAACAACAGGAGTTCTCACAGATTTTTGAATAAGTTACAAAAGCACTTGACATGGGGTCTGTATTTCACGTTCTGTTCATAAGATGAAATATCATTATTCAAATATCCAAAGAAAACCTATTTTTCATTCATTCTAAGACACATTTCACTACCTGAAATCAAAATAGTATTTTGTGTTCACTGAATAATTTTTCCTTTTATAGTAGTACATAAAAAATAGCATATCCTGTGACCAAAGGTGTCTTTATTTGATGAAATAAGGTATATTAATTCCACGAAAGTCAGACTATGGTACTTAACAATGTGGCATTTGCTCAAATATACATTAGAAACAGAAATGTGTGTGTGTGTGTGTGTGTGTGTGTGTGTTGTATCTATGTATATGTGCAAAGTAGTCTATAATTTTACATTACATACCTCTGCAGGTCAACTATTTCATTGTTAAGGGTATCTAGCTCCTTAATAGCAGAAAAATCTGCAACAGGACTTGATCCTATGATGTTCTAAAAACAAAAAGTTCACAATTATACATTATTACTATGAAACTGGGTAATATAAATCTAAACGCTAAAATATTTTTTAAAATTTACATGAATATATAGTGTCATAATCACTATGAATTACTAACAATTAATTTAATAAATTATATATAATTATATACAATCCTATGCTTATAATTATATAAATATAAATTAGGAGTTTCCTTAAATGTTCCAAAAGCTATTATTCTATAACATAAACCCCACCTTTGTCATTTGATCCTAGCCTGTCTAGAAGCTCATATTGGAACAAATACCTAAAAAAGTAATTCCTCCAATGAAGAATAAATATTTTAGAGAGATGTACAATAATTTTAGTACTTGCATCATCTGGCAAAGAATAGACAAATTTTGTCAAATCTCAGAATTATGTGATTTATTTTACTCAATTCAATAAATTTTATCAAATAAATTTAGTGTTTATTTAAAGTAAAACCAGCTGTCAGGCATGTTCCATAGTAAATATCAATATTACCACATATAAAACTTTTCATATATAACATACTTTTCACTATCATTCTCTTTTAATAATGAAGGTGCCAAAAATCATCTCAGAATGGTATCTGTAGATAATTGAGATAGCTTTATTTAATTTAGGTTCTTCTATTTTACTAGCTGCATTATCTTCAGCAATAAATTAGGAAAACAAATTTTTGCCCTATTCACTTTAGAAATTAAATCTGAACTATCATTGATGTCTGTACAGGTAAATTAAGAGCAAAAGGATAAAACAGCTCTTTAAATACTTAAACCTCCAAACTGAAACCGATTAACAACAGAATAATCTACTTCTGAAAGTGTTAGAACTGACACCCAGACATATGAAACCAAAAATACACTGACAATTTTATTATTAAAACATAAAAGTTAGGAGTGTGACTACACATGTTGTACGCCACCAAGTTACACAACAGATTCACAATGTCAACCTCCTGTATCTATATCAGCATTTAAAATTCACTAAGTACGGTCAAATCTATTAGTCACTTCTCCCATTTCAGAACTGCAGAAACCAGTTAAATGAATGGTAAAAGTTGTAGAATGACCAATTCAAGTACAATTTCATACTGTGTCTCTTGGGACATGCATGCTAGGTAAATGAAACCATTGTGCTAAATAAAAATAAACTTGATAAACAGGTACATTAATAAAATTTGACAAATAACTCTCTCTATGCTTTTTATGCCACACTGAATTTTTAGTACTGTGCTTGTTTAGACTAGCAACACCAAAATTTACACATGAAACTCTAAAAAAAAACCTAAATCAATGTGTGAAATGTAGTAAATATTTAATATAAAAAATTTAAACATGAAGATTAAATTAATATTTCAATTTTTAATAATTATGCTTTTTTTAAGTTTTTAAAGAGTTCATGTGGAGTATTAAACTCCAGTTTTATTTTTATGCATTTAATAGTTCTTGGTATGTCAATCTCCTAACTGCTTACTACATTCCACAGTATATGCTAAATTAAATTAAAAGTTTTCAAGTAGCTTGTTAGATGAGATATTTAAGGAGTTAGCTCTGTATTAAACATGACTTACGAGGGCCAGAGTTGGGCAGACAGTTGGACAGGTAATTAAAATGGAAAAAAAAATAGCACTTGATCTGACTTTCATTACCAACAGTAACTTCTATCACTTCAATGCTACTGAGAGATTTGCTATCACAAGTGCAAGTAAACCAAGAAACACATGACTTCCACACCTATTCTGTTACTCTAAATTTTTGACTCACATCTGACAGTCTTTGCTATTAAAATATCAACTAAGACACAGTGAGACAAATTAGTCTAACCTTAAACAAGTTAGAAATGAAACCCTAACATGACTAAAATGGCATGCAATCTAGAAGCACAGAAAAAGTTCAGCTAATAATTAATTCAAGGGCACGGGAGGAAAAATTAACCATTCTCTCTTGTTTCATACTGTCCTGTGCAATTCACAAAAATTCTACTTTGATGACTAAGTGGATCAAAGCTTAGGGGAGGCAAACTAAAATGCCCACAAATGACCAAGTGACACGAGTTTAAGTAATTTTCTCTCACTGGCTTTGCTACATAAAAATCCTGTATCTTCAAAATTATTTGTAAATTTTTAAAAAGGCATAAAGTAAAGCTCTAACCTTGAGAGAGAGTAGCGTTAAGAAACTGACAGTACAAGAAAGACGAAAAGCAGAGTGCTGCAGAATGGAAAAAATAGTCCAAACTAGAAAAAACACAGAAAGAAAAGCAACATTCAAAAAAGGATTAGTCAAAGCTGCCAAAAAAAAAGTAGCATTTTCTGAAAGTCAGATTATAAAGGCAAAAGAGATTATTTGAAAGATAAATGTAAAATTTAATTTTTAAGTTAAAATTTTTGGTTAATAGTTATGACAATGATAAAGTCCCATTTTAATGAATAATATTGATACTGAACAGAAAGGTATCTATGTCCTATGAATGGACTTCAGACTTATCTACCAAATTTAAAACTATTATTCTATATACTAACATCAATAAACAATCATAATTTGCTTCAGAAATTTGCCATATCTGTGATTTGTATGAAAAGTAAATGGTGGGACTCTCGGCAATTTATAAACTGAGAAAGGAAAGGAAAATACAGATTTAAGTATAAAACAGTATCTTTAACCAAGAATATTACATAGCAAAAGGCATAAATACAAATTCAGCAACCTTTATCTTTTTTTTATTTTTATTTTTTTGCAGGTTCTGGGGCTTGAACTCGGGGCCTGGGCACTGTCCCTGTGCCTCTTTGTGCTCAAAACTAGCATTCTATCATCTGAGTCACAATACCACTTCTGGTTTTTTTCTAAGTCGTTTATTGGAGATAAAAGTCTCATGAACTTTTCCTTCCCAGGCTGACTTTGAACCATGATCCTAAGATCTCCGCCTCCTGAGTAGCTAGGATACAGGAATAAGCCACTGAAGCCTTACAGCCTTTATCTTTTTGAATGGGATCGTTTTCAGCCTTTTTAACATGGAGAACTCATGTCATATATCACAAAGAATCTGAAGTTCATAATATGATCCAATCCAAAGCTCAAAAACTAAGTTAATATTTTATTAAAAATAAGAAGAAAAACTCCCGTAACTCTCTAAACCTGGTAATAAATAAATATTTGTTTTCTTTGAGGAAAAAAAAGTAAATTTTAGCTATTTTAAGTTTTGCTGTAGATTTTTTTTTTTTTTTGCCAGTCCTGACTCTGAACTCAGGGCCTTGGTGTTGTTCCTGAGGTTTTGCTCAAGGATAGCATTCTAGCACTTGAACCACAGCTCCACTTAAGGCTTATTTTTTGGTAGTTAATTGGCAATAACCATTTCACAAACTTTCCTGCTAGGGCTGGCTTTGTAACGTGATCCTTTGATCTCAGAGCCTCAGCCTCCTCAGAAGCTAGGATTACAGGTATGAGTCACCAGCACCTTGCCTAAAGCAGAATTTTTTTTTTTTTTTTTTTTTTTTTGCCAGTCCTGGGCTTGAGCTCAGGGCCTGAGCACTGTCCTTGGATTTTTCTCAAGGCTAGAACTCTACCACTTGAGCCTCAGCACCACTTCTGGCTTTTTGTAAGTATGTGGTACCGAGAAATCGAACCCGGGTCTTCGTGCATGCTAGGCAAGCACTCTACCACTACGCCAAACTCCCGGCCCTAAAGCAGAATTTTTAAACCTATGTTACAAAATTAATACAAAATCAAAAACATTGGTATTTGAGAGAAGTCTCTTCATACATGGTACATATTTGATATCTCCTATTAGATACAATCTTAAAGAATCATCATAGCAAATTACTTTATAGGTCTTAATGGATTTGCCATTATAAAGCTCTAGGATTTTTTGTTTTGGTTTTATTTTGAGTTGGTGCCTAGCTGTGTTACCCAGGCTCGTCTTAAATTCCTGTGCTAAATGATTCTCTCATCTTAGCCTCACCAGTAACTACAAGTGAGCATCACATGTTGTTCAAATGTTCAGTTTAAAGGTAAAGACTATGTATACAAATCCTTTAAAGGTCAATTAAAGGTCAAGGTATAAATGCACAATACTAGGACAGTTTCTAGATAAAGAGAGAAATCAAGGCATAATAATAGTTAAAATGAAGAGTTTTAACTGCTAATCAGAAACTCAAAGTAATTAAAATTGGCTTTTAGCTGTTCAAATATGAATTTTACTGCATATTTAGGAACAAAGGCCCATGGCTGGTAAAAACCACATACAGTTGTATCCTCAACATATAATTGAAGGCTTTTTTGATGTAAAATTAACAAGTAACCTCTTCCTAGATTTTGTTTTCAAATTTACATTGTTTACTATAACAGTGATGAAATGAAATATGAACATTCTTAGTTTTTATTTACTTTTTACTCAATTCATAGAAATTACTTCACAAATTCATGAAGGGAAAAAATAAGACCTTAATTCCAGTTTAAGATCAGAACACATAACTATCAAATGTATAATAAACAGAATAAACAAGCTAGAGAACAAGGGTGCTATTTATACAAAGAACATATTTATAAATACATTATAACTAGCTACCAATATTGTACTGGCCTACACTTAACCAGATACATTTTCTCCATTACTCCTGACTGTTACTTGACATAGCACATGCTTTTTTCTATTAATACTTTCAGGTTCTCTTTTAAGATGTCATACCTTTTGTAAGATGGTCCTGTCTGATGGTGGAATCATCTCAGGAGTAAGTATGTGAGGAGGATCAATGCCCTTTATTAACTTTTGATTGATTAAGTGAAAAGCCAAGGCAAACTGATCTTTTGAAAGCTTCCCACAGTCCTTTGTGTCACATAATGACCTGCACCAAGAAACAAAATGAATGGCATGTAAATGCTATTAGTATCATCCTAAAAATTGAGGAAAAAATTAATATGACTAGGTATAATCTTAAAAAGATCAGTTAAATGTAAAAATTGAAGAAATATTTTTAAAGAGAGACAATCACATCAACTAGCAGGGTGCCTAAAATTAAATGCTAAACAAATTGATCAAATAAGAGGACAAAAAGAGAATATTCACTCTGATACTTGCTAGAGGCCTATAAATATGTCTACTTCATGCGTTGATAAGATAAATTGATACGATTTTCAGGACCACTACAAAATAAAACTTTGTGATGAGCCAAAAAAAATTTACAACATATCCTACTCCAAATTTTCCTTATATGACAGTATTAGGGTTTGAAATTAGGGGTCTGACCTGGCTAGCCTGGCACTCTACCACTTCCTTAGTTAAGTTAATGGTTAGGGTGTTAGGACTAGCCACCATCCTGGGGCTTGATCTCAGGGCATAGGCATTATCTCTGAGCTTTTTTTGCCCAAGGTTAGCACTCCACCACTTGAGCCACAACACCACTTCCAGTTTTTTCTGTTTATGTGGTACCAGAAATCAAATCCAGGGGTTTGTGCATGTGAGGAAAGCACTCTATCAATAGGCCACACTCCAGGACCCTACTATTTTTAGTTTGTTTATTTTTAGGTTATTATAAAGGAGTTGTTTTCCTTTCTTTCTTTCTTTGTTCACTATTGGTATATTAAAAAGTTTTTCAGTACCGATTTTATATCCTGCTACATTCCAAAATATATTTATAAGCCATTAGAGCCTATATAGTCTATTAAATATAGATTCATATCATCTGTAAAGAGAGATAATCTGACTTCTTCCTTCCCTACTGACCTATATATTGATGAGAATGGGATATTAAAGTCTCCGCTATTTTTTTTTTTTTTTTTTTTTTTGCCAGTCCTGGGCTTGAGCTCAGGGCATGAGCACTGTCCTTGGAATTTCTCAAGGATAGAGCTCTACCACGTGAGCCTCAGCACCACTTCCGGCTTTTTTCTATGTATGTGGTACCAAGGAATCGAACCCGGGTCTTCGTGCATGCTAGGCAAGTACTTTAACCACTAGGCCAAACTCCCGGCCCAAGTCTTCCGCTATTATTATGCTGGGTTCTATCAGGACTTACAAGCCCAGAATTTCCTGTTTAATAAACCTGGATATGTTACTATTTGGTATATATATGTTAATAACTGTAATTTCCTTTTCATGGATCATTTCTGAAGAGACTTTCATTGTCTATTCTGACAGTAATTTGAAATCTATTTTATCAGCTATAAGAATGGCTATTCCTGCCTGTATGCAGGTTACATTTGCTTGAAAGATCTTTTCTTTCTTTTATCTTTGTCAGTGAAGTGTTGAGGGTTCTTTTTGGGGTGGGGGGATGCACAGGGAGGGGGACATTCATGGGGCTTGAACTCAGGGCCTGAGCACTGTCCTTGAGTTTCTTTTGCTCAAGGCCTGTACTCTACCACATTTGTTAACAGCTACTATTGAGTCCCTAGCTGTCACAAACAGGCATAGCATTATGCCCAAACTTTTATAAAAGTACCTGTCTTTAGTTCTTACACTAACCTTACAAGATAGATATCTCTACAGATGGTAAGTGTGTCTCACCCGGTATAGTGGCTCATGCCTGTAATCCTAGCTACTCAGGAGGCTGAGATCTGAGGATCACCATACAAAGCCAGCCCAGGCACTAAAGTCCATGAGACTCGTATTTCCAATGAACCACTAGAAAATGGGAAGCGAACTGAGGCTCAAGGGCTAAAGAGCTCAGGGACAAAGCCCAAGCCTGGGGTAGGGTGGCAGCCTTGAGCTGAAGAGCTCAGGGACAGAGCCTAGGTCCAGAGTTTAAGCCCAGGACCAACAACAAAAACAACAAAAAAGTCTCTCAGATCATGAGAAGAAATAAGGAAGGCCAGGAGAGTTTGGCCTAGTGGTTGAGTGCTTGCAGAGCATGAATGAAGACTTGGGTCTGATTCCTCGGTACCATATACATATAAAAAGCAAGAAATGGTGCTGGGGCTCAAGTGGTAGAAAACCTTAAGATAAACGTTGGTAGTAGGCACACTACAAAGGACTTACATATACATAATCACACTGAGTATGAAATTCATTAGTGTTATTAAGGTTTTCTTTTCCTTTTTTTCTTTTGGTTGTTGCTACAAAACTCAAATTTGAACTCAGGTGCTCTACTACTTGTGCTATACCTCCAGCATTATTTGCTTTTTATTTTTTTGAGTAGGATCTCGCCTTTACTTGGGTCAGTCTAGACCTTGATCTTTCCATTTGCTTGTCCTGGGATGACAAGTATATACCACTATGTCCAGTTTTTATTGCCTGAGATGGAGCTTGCTAACTTTTTGTCTGAGTAACTCAACCTCCTGAGTAGCTAGGATTATTATTATTATTTTTTTTTTTTGCCAGTCCTGGGCTTGAGCTCAGGGCCTGAGCACTGTCCTTGGACTTTCTCAAGGCTAGAGCTCTACCACTTGAGCCTCAGCACCACTTCCGGCTTTTTTTTTTCTATGTATGTGGTACCGAGGAATCGAACCCGGGTCTTCATGCATGCTAGGCAAGCACTTTAACCACTAGGCCAAACTCCCGGCCCTGAGTAGCTAGGATTATATAGGTGCAAGCCACCATGCCGAGTTTCTCTTTTTTAAGAAGCATTTTGTGTGTGTGTGTGGGGGGGGGGGATCATAGGGCTTGATCTTGTCCCTGAGCTCTTCAGCTCAAGGCTACCACCCTACCCTTGAGCCAAGCCCCACTTCCGTTTTCTAGAGGTTAATTGGAGATGCGATTCTCAGGTCCTTTTGTGCCCGGGCTGGCTGTGAATCTTGATCCTCAGATCTCAGCTTCCTGAATAGGTGGGATTACAGGCCTGAGCTATCGCACTTGGCTGGAGCAAATATTTTATATTCATATACCCCAGAAAATTATACCAGCATGTCTTAAAGATGCTGTTTCTTATATTAAGTTTCAGATATTTGATCCTCCTCGTAAATGTTACACTTAACTGATATAAAGTGATAATCCATATAATATTCTAATAATTATGACTTTCTGTTTTCTAAAGCTTTAGGTCAAGCTACTGTCCATCATCCCAAAAAAGGCTTAAAAATTCTTAAATTTTGATGCTGTACTTTGGCTTAAATACATGCTTTAAGTTCCTATTTAGCTTTTCTGCTCCAGGCTGAGGCTTTATCACTTGAATTACATCTCTACTTCTAGATGGCAAGTGTGTGTGTGTGTGTGTGTGTGTGTGTGTGTATGTGTGTGTGTGTGTGTGTATGTGTGTACATGCATGCCAGTCCTGGGACTTAAAGGCAAGGCCTGGGTACCATCCCTGAGCTTCTTTTGCTCAAGGCTATTACTCTACCACTTGAGCCACAGTGTTAATCCTAGCCTTTTCTGTTCATCTGGTACTGAGAATTGGAACCCAGGACTTCATGCATGCTAGGTAAGCACTCTACCAGACATGGATTTGTCTGTCTGGGTTGGCTTAATCCCCCTGATTACCTAAGATTAAAGGCATGAACTGTCAATACCTAGCTGGCACTTCAGATTTAAATATGTTCCATAAAGAATTTAATTATATAAACCTGCTTACAATGACTTCAAAATATGAATGTAAAAAACTACACTTATAGAAAACTGCATTTTTAGAAATCAATTTCAGTCAATCTTACCATATGTGGGCTAGTAAAGTAGAAGGTAAACCTGTTTTCAGGAATATTTCACGGACCTCCATTCCAGACACAAATCCATCCATATCTTTATCAGTTTTCAGGAAGATCTCATCATATTTAGCTTTTTCTGCAGAAGATACAACCCACTAGAGCAGGGAGAAAAAAAAAAAACAACAGTATTTTTGCCAAATGAAGTAAATTTTGAAGTTCACTTGTTCAGCCTATAGCAGTAGCTATCCCAAATTCTGAACAGATATTTTTCTACAAAATACTGTAATCATGCATCATTTCCATTTTATTGAAATCAAAATACTGTAGTAAAAAGAAAATTACAATAACAACAAAAAAATAGTTCAACTGGGAGTTTATTTATAGATGCCAATTTTACTTGCCCTCCCCCCCCCCCCCGCTTTTTTTTTTTTTAACCTCTGGGCCTGGGTGCTGTCCCTGAGCTCTTCAGCAAAAGGCTACCACCCTATCCCTGGACCTAGGTGGCTGTCCCAGAGTTCTTCAGCTCAAGGCTACCACACTACCCCTGGAGCCACAGAGTCACTTCCAGTTTTCTAGTGATCAATTGGGGATAAGAGTCTCAGGGATTTTGGTGCCCTGGCTGGCTTTGAACCGAGATCCTCAGATCTCAGCCTCCTGAGCAGTCAGGATTACAGGCATGAGCCAACATGCCCGGCTTTTTCATCCCTTTTAAGTACCAAGAAACTCCTGAGCCATTATGATTCCCACATTAATACACGTTAACTGGCAAAGCCTGTATGAAAAAATATTTAAGAAATTCTTTATTTTCATTTTCTATAGTTCTGTCCAGAGTTTTTAACTGTAGCCAAATTAACCAATTTGCTCATACTAACAATATTTTACTTTACTCAACCTGACAAGAAGCAACTCAAGAGAACAAAAAAGACCATTCACCACTCTGAATGGATAATTTGATCCTAAAGATTCAAGAGATAACTGGAGAGTAAACAAAAAACATTTATTACTTATGCCAGGGCAATGATGCAGTCTTAGTACATAGTATCTTCATCTATCTATGTATCTATATATCTATTTATTCCCAGTCCTGAGGTTTTAACTCTGGGACTGGGTGCTGTCCCTGACCTGTTTTGGCTCAAGACTAGCACTCTACTACTTGAGCCACAGTGCCACTTCTGGATTTTTCTGTGGTTTAAGTGGAGATAACAGTCTCATAGACTTTCCTGCTTGGGCTGGCTTCAAATTTGATACTCAGATCTCAGCCTCCTGAGTAGCTACAGGTTTGATTACAGGCATGATTACAGATGTAAGCCATAAAGCCCAGTTCACCTCTAGTTTTAAAGGCAGGTAGATAAAAGCATAGCAATAAGATATCTGATCTAAGGAAATACAGAGGAATACCTGTTTCCTCTGAACCATTACGTTATGCAGAATCAACCAGAGAGAGCTACAAATCTTTAATCCCTTTGATTGTTCCTTCTACTTTTATAAAGTAATCAACTGTAAATTATGCACTTTGCTAAAAAAAATCCTTTCACACCAGTAAATCTATACCTATCTTCATGATGCTTTGGTAGATGAAATGCCTATAGGGTGTAGGTAGTAAGATTCCTTGGCTGATATTGAAGAGGGAACCAACTGCATAGAAACAATATACTGACCATTTTTCTCTTAGAAGGTGGCATCAAGGCTGCAGGCAAGGACATTGGCACAGGTTCTTTCTCCAGGGCACAGTATACCAAAAACATGGCCTTCAAAATAAACAAATTAGAGTCACATATATTAAAATAATTATGTAACAACATTCATTCTTCAACAACAAATTATCTTGAAAATGTCTCAAAATCCTTTTTTAAAAGACCAAGCATGGTGGTACAAGTTTATAATTCCAGCTACTTATAAAGCAGAAATAGCAGTACTACAAATTTGAGGCCAGCCTGAGCAGTCAGCAAGACTCTGTCTCAAAACCAAAATATAAGCAAATATATACGAAAAATGAGCAAATGAGCAGAAGAGGAGAAGGGGGAGTATTGGGAAGAAAAGAGGAAGAAACAAAAAGGAAGAAGAAGAATTCAAAAGCTAAGCAATTTCTAGGAAGATATTCTGAGTAAAAAAAAATCATATACACACTCAAAGTTTTTGCAATGACAAATCCAAATGACAATTTCTGGGGAAATTATCTGCAGAGATATTCTTTCTAATACATAAAATATTCCTAGAAATGAACTGGGAGCAAGCATTAAGTACACAGGCCACTTTAGATTTCTAGTGATTAACTGGGGACAAGAGTCTCAGGTCCTCTTGTGCCCAGGCTGGCTTTGAACCTTGATCCTCAGATGTCAGCCTCCTAAGTAGCTAGGATTACAAACGTGAGCCACCACGCCTGGCCAAACATTTCATTCTTTATCATAGCAGATTTTACTTAATGAAATAATTTCAAAATATTACATATCAAATATGTTCAAGATAGTTACAACCCCTTGATCTATCAGTGGGATAAAGTTTTATCACCACTTTGAGCACAACTCCTGCCACTTAATTCAGATGATAGTTAACATCTGAATTAAGACTTTAAAAGTGTCAATGGATTCAAGTCACCTTAAGTTTCTGTTTTTTTTGTTTTTGTTTGTTTTTTTTGCCAGTCCTTGGCTTGAGCTCAGGGCCTGAGCACTGTCTTTTGACTTTCTCAAGGCTTTTCTCTACCACTTGAGCCTCAGCACCACTCCCGGCTTTTTTTCTATGTATGTGATACCAAGGAATCAAACCTGGGCCTTTGTGCATGCAAGGCAAGGACTCTACCTTGAGGCCAAATTCCCATCCCGAGTTTCTATTTTTTTTTTTTTTTGCCAGTCCTGGGCTTAAGCTCAGGGTCTGAGCACAGTGCTTAGATTTTTCTCAAAGCTAGAACTCTACCACTTGAGCCACAGTACCACTTCTGGCTTTTTCTATTTATGTGGTACCGAGGAATCAAACCCAGGTCTTTGTGCATGCTAGGCAAGCACTCTACCACCAGGCCAAACACCCGGCCCAAGTTTCTGTATTTTTTTAAATGTGATAAATGTATCTCTATCTATACCTATGTATGTATGTATATATTCTATTTCAAGCTAAAATTTATGAAAGGAAGGGGGGGGAAGGAGAAAACAATCAAAGAGAAAAATAATGTAATCCAAAACACAATTTCAAAACATCCATAACATACATACTACTAGGCTAAAAAAATAAAAATAAGCCAAGCAAAGTGGCTCAAACCTGTAATCCTAGCTGCTCTAGAGGCTGAGATCTAAGGATCACAGTTCAAAGCCAGCACAGGCTCAAAGCCAGCCTGGGGCACTAAAATCCATGAGACTCTTATCTCCAATTAACCACCAGAAAACTGGAAGTGGTACTGTGACTCAAGGGATAGGGAGGTGGCCTTGAACTGAAGAGCTCAGGGACAATGCCCAGGATCTAGAATTCAAGACCCACAACTAATGACAAATAAATAAATAAATAAATAAATAAAATAATATATAAGTACATAAAATTTAGAATCAAGAAAGAATACAACTACAGGCCCAACAGAGATTGAAAGAATAATGCAATTTGTAACAACAAGTTTGAAAATAAAGTAGAGGATTCATTAGCAAAATAAAGGTAGAAAACTTGAACATACCAGTTTCCAAATAAGAGAATGAATGGAAGACTAGGGATTTAACACTGATGAATTCACAGAAGAATTTTAGGTAATTTCTAATAAGAATATCCTATTACTAAAAGGTTAACTTCAGATAAGGCCTTATATCAGAAAAAATGATATAATTTCTATGCTTTATCAAGTAAAATGAAGCTAGCACTATTTGTTCTTTTTTAGTGAAATAAATGTGAATACTGGAGTAATATATTTAAGGCAAATGAGATATACAAAAATAGTACTACCCTTCTTTTTTATAGTACAGTAACCAAAATAAAGAGAGCAAAATAATACATTTTCTGTTATTCATCTAAAAAAAGAAAAAGTCCAAGTAGATATGTTTGCTCGTGCCTGTGATCCTAGCTACTCTGGAGGCTGAGATCTGAGGATCCCAATTCAAAATCAGCCTAGGAACTGAAGTCTGTGAGACCCTTATCTCCAGTTAACTATCAGAAAATCAGAAGTAGTGTTGTGGCTCAAGTGGTAGAGCACTAGCCTTGAGCTGAAGAGCTCACGATGGACAAAAAATAAATATTTGTACCAGCAATCTGACGGACACAACAGTTTTCTTCTAAGGATGAATTAAAGGGGAAAATATTCATGGGAAAGGTGGATGGTGGTACACACCTTATAATTCTAGTACGGGGGGTGGGAGGAGTGGGGGGATACTAAGTCAAGAAGATCACAAGTTCCAAGCCAGCCTGAGGCAGATAATATACTCTAGTTCAAAGATACATAAGTAGGTAAGTAGGCAGAGACAGACAGACAGATAGAATCTCACGTCATAGGACCATTAATATGCTTCAGACATTAAGAAATCAGGTTACTTACAACTGCAAATTCATCTCTGTCAAGTTTTCCATCATGGTCAATATCACTTAACTCCCAAACCTTAAAAAAGAGAAATGAGAAAAATTAATGTGGGTTTGTGTGTGTGTTTGGTGTGTGTATATGTTATTTGGAGACAAGGAGAGAAAGCATACTAATGAGATGAAAGAGTAGAGATAAATAAGCTTGTGGTCATTAAATGACTTGAAAGGAACATGGAATTCATCTTAATTGCACTGAGAAGCTACTAAAAGTCTTAAGTAATAAAATGACAAGAATTATTTATAGCTTAGAAATCTCAAATTCACTACACATTAGAGAAGTAGTAGAAACAATATTAGAAAATGGCTTTTTTTTTTTTTTGCCAGTCCTGGGCTTGAGCTCAGGGCCTGAGCGCTGTTCTTGGACTTTCTCAAGGCTAGAGCTCTACCACTTGAGCCTCAGCACCACTTCTGGCTTTTTTGTATATATGTGGTTCCAAGGAATCGAACCCGGGTCTTTGTGCATGGTAGGCAAGCACTTTAACCACTAGGCCAAACTCCCGGCCCAGAAAATGGCTTTTAAAATCAGTGCTTTTTGGGCCAGCAGTTTGGCCTATTGGTAGAGTGCTTGCCTAGCCTGCATGGAAACTCAGGTTCAATTCCTCAGTATCACATACATTAAATTAAAAAAAGAAAAAAAAAAAGCCAGAAGTGATGCTGTGGCTCAAGTGATAGAGCTCTAGACTCAAAAAAGCCCAACGACAGTGCTCAGGCCCTGAGTTTAAGGCCCAGGACTGGCAAAAAATCCAAACCAAAATAAAACAAAACCACCAAAAAAAAACAAAAAAACAAAAAAAAACTGGCGGTTTAGAGAGTTACTAGGTAAGGTTGAAATATGAAGAGAGAGCAGAGACAAATCACTCTGAAACATGACAGGAGTGTCAAATAAAGCTGGTAATCATGAATTTATGATGACACAAATCTTATTAGTTTTTCTCAGGAGTTCATAAAGCAAATGAAGAGAAAGTAGATAATTAGCTTAATGAAAAACTGGATTTTTAGTAAAATAAAACTTCATGGTAAGGTTGAAAAAGTTTTTCAAGAATCTATGAAAAAGCTCTAAAAAGTCAAGGAAGTAGAGAGTAGAACTTATGAATTCATCACACAGGAGAAGATAGAAGAACAATGTGACAGACAGAGCTAAAGATGAGGACGTGAAATAACGGTTTAAAACAAACCATGCTAGAGTAGGTGAAAAATAATTATAAAAGAGTCAGGCACCAGTGTCTCATGCCTGTAATTCTAGATTCTCAGAAGGCTGAGATCAGAGGATCACAGTTCAAAGCCAGCCCTGGTGAGAAGGACCATGAGACTCTTATTTCCAATTAATCACCAGAAAACTGGAAGTGGCTTAAGGTGTTAGAGGACTAGCCTTGTGCAAAAAAGACAACACTCAGGCTTTGATTTCAAGCCCGAAGGCAGAGAAAGAAAGGGGGGGGGGAGAGGAATCTGCAAAAGACAGGGGGGCAATCGTCCAGAAACAAGGACATACTAAATCCACTAGCACAACAATGTTCATTGCAGCACTATTTACCATAGCAAAGACATGGAACCAACCCAGATGCCCCTCAGTTGATGACTGGATCAATAAGATGATGTATTTATACACAACGGAATTCTATGCTGCCATCAAAAAGAATGGCATCACCCCATTTGTAAGGAAATGGAAAGACTTAGAAAAAAATCACAGTAAGTGAAGTAAGCCAGACTCAAAGGAATATAGGCTCAATGGTTTCCCTCATTTGTCATAATCAGTAGAAACCTTGGGCTCTCCTAGCAGAGATTTACAATAAATCAAAACCTAGATACATAAGGCTATATAGGATGATGCTAAATGAAAGGACTTCCAGGATACAGAAACCAAAGCCATATAATGTGTGATTGCTGTCCTTAATGTACTATGTTAACTTTCATCTCTTTTGCTGTCCCTTGGTTATCTCATATTGTCACAGTATTTTATCTTATCTGATATATTGTATATATATTTACTTGGTTATTTGAAATAGGATAGAGAAGGAGGGAAAACAAGATGAGAGGAAGGGGTTGGGGGAGGGAAATGGGGACCAAAACATGGGAAAGGGTATCAATGTTTGTGAAGTAATGCACCTTCTATCTGGTGAATATAGTGTAACCCGTCTATTAATTACAATAAAAAATATATGAAAAAACAGATGGAGGGACAGTGTTTTAGTTTTTATAGAGTGATTCATAAAGATGAATGGTAGCACACAATATGAATGTACATAGCAGTACTAAAATATATATTTAAAACTGACTGATGGCTGGGTATCAGTGGCTCAGGCCTGTAAACTAGCTACTCACGAAGCTGAGATCTGAGGATCTTGGTTCAAAGCCAGCCTGAGTATGAAAAAACCATGACACTCTTATCTTCAACTAATCACCAAAAAACTGGAAGTGGCTCTGTGGCTCAAAGTGGTAGAGCACTAGCCTTGAGCTGAGGAGCTCAGGGACAGCACCCAGACCCTGAGTTCAGGCCTTACCACTGACAAAACAAAATGATTAACAGGGCAAATTTCATGGTAAGTGTACTAAGCCACAATTTTTAAAATGTAAGGGGGGGGGGAAGTGGGAAAGTAAAAGAGTTTGAGGTTTAAAGGTCTTAATGAAATCAAGAAACTAAAAGTCTTATAAACATCTAGGAAAAGGTTCTAGAAAGCAAGGAAGGTCAGGGCCAGGAATTTAGCCTAGTGTTAGAGTGCTTGCCTAGCATGCAAGAAGACCCAAGTTTGATTCCTAGGTACCACAGACATAGAAAAGCCTGAAGTGGTGTTGTGGCTCACGTGGTTGAGCGTTAACCTTGAGGAAAACCCAAGGACAGCGCTCAGGTCCTGAGTTCAAGCCCCAGGACTGGCAAAAAAAAAAGGCAAGAAAGATCAAGCCAGAATAGAATTTATGGTTTTAGAGATGAAACTATTCCCTACAACATAAAGGTAAACTGGCAGACCCAAAATACTGATAGTCGTTAAACAATGTCACACAATTGGGAAGTCACAGTGTGCAACACACACAAACAAATGGTCTTGCTCAGGAATTTATATAGATAACTAATTTCAACTAGTCATGTTTTATAGGACTAACCAAACAAACTGGGAATATTTTCATATATTAAGAACACAGGAGCTGGGTACTAGTGGCTTATGCCTATAATCCTAACTACTACAGGAGACTGACATCAAGTATCACAGTCTGAAGTCAGCCTTAGAAGGAAAGACCATAAGCCTCCTATCTCCAATTAACCATCCAAAAACTAGAAGGAGAGTTGTGGCTCAAAGTGACAGAGTATTAGCCTTGAGCAAAAGAGCCGAGGGACAGTGCCCAGGCCCTAAGTTCAAGACCCTTGACTAATAACAATAAAAAAGAACACAGAAAATTCTGTAATGATACAACTTTAAAAAAAGATCTATACAACAAACAATGGTTTATAAAACTGAAGTATTCATAAATAACATTTAAAATCTACTATCTCACCCTTCCAAGGATTTCCACAGGTAACTTAGAGTTGAGCAACACTGGTTTCACTTTATCACCAGACAAAAATCCATCCACAGGGCTTAAGCTGTCAAAAATAGCATCATATTTGGCCTTATCTTCAGCCTATAAGATGAAAAAGATGACAAGTTAAATAATGGTGAAAAGGATTTAACTTCACTTATGAAAATCAAATTCTCAGAGAATAGGTACTGTATTCTGAAAATAGTGAGTATCACTGTAAAATGTACTAGCAAACATCATGTTGAGTGAGACAAGTCAAGACCTAAGGATCAAAAGGCGCATGGTATCCTTAATATGTGGCTATTAAATCCAAAGAGTACAAGAGCGAGGACTCAATAACTGCATACCCAAAGCAATGGACATGGTAATGGAAATATAAACATAACTATATAGACATAAAAACCTATGACTCTATAGACATAGTGTTTTATTTCATAAATTAATATGTTTCTATGACATACAAACCCTTAGCCTAATTGTGATTAAATTCTAAATAATAAGTCCCAGTGATTGTAAATAGAGATTCCCTCTTTGAACACTTGTATGTTAAACTTGTCATTTAAAGTATGATGTAAAAATCAACGTTAATAAATTCTTTAAAAAGAAAAGTCAGTTCATTTTAATAAACTATGATATTTAAAAAAATAATAAATAAATCTGGGCACCAATGGCTGGTTCATGCCTATAGTCCTAGGTACTCAGGAGGCTGAGATCTGAGAACTGCACTGAGAAGCCAGTCTGGGCAGGAAAGTCTTTGAGATTCTTATTTTCAATTACCTTCAAGGGACAGAAAAAGAGCTGTAGTTCAAATGGTAGAGCTTTAGCCTTGCGCACGCAGGGCCAGAAAAAAAATAAACATAACATATACATATGTATGTACCATTTCATTTTCATCAAAATATAGTAAATCATAACTTCAAAGTAACTCTACTCAGGAGTCTAATGGGATCTATTCCTTTTCTAGTCAGAACACTATGTCTTTCTACTGTCCAGTTAGAAATAAAAGGTATCACAGACTGAAGGGCTTTGAAGAACATCTAGTCTGCGATTGCAGACTAATCCAGGACCAGTTATGTATCATCCTTGAACATACATATGAAGTCTAATGTAGATCGCAGCATATTTTGGAAGTGGGGGAGAAAATACAATAAATAGGAAGCAAAGTAAGGGTAAGAAATGAATAGTTACAAAGTTTACTTACTTTTACAGCCCACGGGAGCTCAACTGCAGAGGTTCCACTGGTTAACAAAGGACTACTGGTATCATGCTAAAACGTAAATGGCACACAAACTGAAATCCTCATATCAATAAGTAATGAAGGAAAATTGGTCTTGTGGTAGGGGCATGGCTCAAGTAGTAGAATGAGGGCCTAGTTAGCAAGCAAAAGGGCCTGATTTCAAAATCCTGCACCTGCCACTCCCTCCCACAAAAAGTCTCTGGATATATATTCATATAAAACACTTAGTTATCACTGTAATTAGAACACATTTTACGCTAAGTAGAATTTCACGTATTTTTCACAGCAACAAAACATTTATACTTAGCCATATAATTCATTGTACAATATTAAAATATGGAAAGTATTATTGAAGAAATCCTTCTAATACATATATACACACATACACACACACACACACACAATTCTACATAGCCAGCAGACAAGATAAAATAATGGCATTCGCAGGGAAGTGGATGAATCTAGAGCGAATCATGTTGAGTGAGACAAGTCAAGACCTAAGGAACAAAAGGTGCATGGTATCCTTAATATGTGGCTATTAAATCCAAAGACTACAAGAGCGAGGACTCAATAACTACATACCCAATGCTATGGACATGGTAATGGAAATATAAACATAACTATATAGACATAAAAACCTATGACTCTATGGACATAATGTTTTATTTCATAAATTAATGTTTCTATGACATACAAACCCTTAGCCTAATTTTATGTTCTAAAAACTAAGTGCCAATGATTGTATATAGAGACTCCCTTCTTGAATACTTGTTTGTTAAACTTGTCATTTGAAATATGATGTAAAAATCAATGTTAATAAATTCTTTAATAAAAAAACAGCAAAAAAAGAAATCCTTCTATAACTGAAATAGAGATATATGAATGTTAACAAAACCAGGTAACTTTTCTCTAATATAACTTTTCTCTAATATAATTTAAGGAAAGCAAAGGAAAACCCCATCTTAGCATTTGTAAGTTACTAGTATGATACCCAAGTTATGCTCATTTGCCTGATGACTGTATTTTTAAAATCTTAATATAGTTAGGCAATAAATCTCTATATTAAACCCTGATACCACCTCTAAATAGAGATGTGCAGACATTTTCAAAATTAAAGTTAAATTCTCAATGTTCCTAAAAATATTTACTTTAAGAACAAACAAGAAGGGCTGGGGACACAGCTCAATGGTAGAGCAGTTGCCTCTATGATATTCAAGGCTTGATCTAAAGTGTCACCAAAAATAAAGTAAAACCAAGAGTCATTTCTGAGAAAAAGAGCACAGTAGGGAGGACTGTGTCATATGAAAAAATTACCAAATTATAATATAAATAATGCAAACAAACACACAAACGGATTAATAAGAACAGAAAAATCTAGCAAGAATCCAAAATACATATGACAATTCAGCTCACAATTGAGCTAAATTTCACACTGACCTTTCAAATTGGTAAAGAATAGATCATTCAATACTGTTTTAGGCTATGTAGGGTAATAGTCTTGGAAAAAAAACTACAAATTTGAGTCCATACTCAATACTTATAACCAGACTAACCTAAAATGAAAAACAAAGAAAAGGTGTTTTTTGTTGCTATTTTTTTTTTTTTTTTTTATGGTTGGCTTTGGGGCTTGAATTCTGAGCCTTAGCACTGTCCCTGAGCTCTTCAGCTCAAGACTAGCACTCTAAGGCCAGGAATTTGGCCTAGTGGTACAGTGCTTGCCTAGCATGCATGAAGGCCTGGATTTGATTCCTTGGTACCATATACATAGAAGAAAAAAAGCCAGAAATGGTGCTGAGGCTCAAATGGTAGAGCTCCAACCTTGTGAAAGTCCAAGGACAGTGCTAGCACTCTACCACTTGACCCACAGCACCATTTCTGGTTTTCTGGTAGTTAATTAGAGATAAGAGTCTCACTGACTTTTGAGACTTTGGTGCCTGGGCTGGCTTTTGAACTATGATCCTCAGATCTCAGCCTCCTGAGTAGCTAGGATTGTAGGCATGAGGCCATGACACATGTCTTAAAGAAAAGGGTTTTTTGTTGTTGTTTTTGTTTGGTTGTTTGCTGGTACTGGGGCTCCAACAGGGCCTGGGCACTTGGACACTTTTTGTTCAAGACTAGAGCTCTACCACTTGAGCCACAGCACCACTTTTAGCTTTTTCTACGTATGTGGTGCCAAAGAGTTGAACCGGGGTCTTCGTGCATGCGAGGCAAGCACTCTACCACTAGGCCAAACTCCTGGCCCTCAAAGAAAAGGTTTAACTTCACAAAACATTCATATAAATGTTTTGTGTTTTGTCATGGGAAAAACCATAATAACCAATGCCTTTAAAAAACAAATGACAGGACCGGGAGTTTGGCCTAGTGGTTAAAGTGCTTGCCTAGCATGCATGAAGACTCGGGTTCGATTCCTTGGTACCACATATATAGAAAAAAGCCAGAAGTGGTGCTGAGGCTCAAGTGGTAGAGTTCTAGCCTTGATAAAGTCCAAGGACAGTGCTCAGGCCCTGAGTTCAAGCCCAGGACTGGCAAAAAAAAAAAAATGACAAACTGGGAAAACATCTGAAACTCATAAAGACAAAGTTAAGAACAGCAACTCAAAAACAACAACAACAAAAAAAACCAGACATTCACACAAAAGCAATGTAAATGGCTCAAAACTATTCAGTGTCACACACAAAAAAAGAGACAAATGGACAAACCAGAATTTCACTTACATACCTTTAGTCATCAATCAAACTCTCAAAGATCTCAAATTCTCATCAACAGTAAAGTGGCAAAAATGTAGGGAAACAGGTATTCCTAATGTAACTATGTAAGTAAAGTTGATAATATGTTATTTGCAAATTATACAGGCTAGAAATTGTTTTAGTTAGATTGTTTATTGTGCTGGTATTGGGGCTTGAATGCTATCTTTCAGCTTTTTCCACTCAAAAATAATTCTCTTCCAGTTTTTTACTATCTATATATACATGTGACTCTGAGGGTACACATGAAACCATTAACCATAGTAATCACAGATAGCAAGGATTCAAAGAAGAAAAATAAAATATTTCTAATTTCAAAGTACAGGCATATTTTTAAATTAAATATAATTTATATATTAAAAAACATTTCTTACAAATCTTGGTGCAGGAACAGCCAGGTTTAAGCTACTCAGTGAAACCTCCAATCCATTTTGGGCACATGCCACAAGCCGCAAAGCAACAAAGAATTCCTAAAAAAGAAAATACAATGTTAAGAGAATTCTCCACCTACCTACCTTTCTCTCATTTATACTTATCATCTGAAGATATAATATAATTCATAATTATTCCATGGTTTTATATAGCAACAATATAACCACAAACCTGCTTTCAAAATTGTTTGTTCCACAACTGATAAAACAAATAGTAATACTGTAAGTACCAAGTGGGGCTCAGAGCATGGCCTAGTGGTAGAGTGCTCGATTAGTATGAACAAAGCCCTGGGTTCAATTCCTTGATACTACATACACAGAAAAAAGCTAGAAGTGGTGCTATGGCTCAAGTGGTAGAGTGTTAGCCTTGAAAAAACCCAAGGATAGTACCCAGGCCCTGAGTTCTAGCCCCAAGACAGGCAAAAAACAAAAACAAAAAATATTATAAAAGGGAAGATGTTTAAATAAATTATAGTTTGTGCTAATAATGAAATTATACAGAATATTCATATTTCCAAAAATGGTCAATGATCTTAATAAATACTATCATATAAGTGAAAAAAAAGAAATCTGTATTTCTCTTTTTTGGTGCCAATACTGGGGCTTTTTGGTAGCTAATTGGTTTTTTTGTTTTTGGTTTTGTTTTGTTTTGTTTTGTTTTTTGATCAGTCATGGGGCTTGAACTCTGGTCCTGGACACTGTCCCTGAGCTTTTCATCTCAAAGGTAGCACTCTACCACTTTGAGCCACAGCTCCACTTCCAGTTTTCTGGTGGTTAATTGGACATGTCTGGGCTGGCTTTGAACAGAGATCCTCAGATCTCAGCCTCCTCAGTAGCTAGGATTACAGGTGTGAGCCACAAAAGCCCGGCCTCATGGACTTTTCTACCCTGGTTGACCTAGAACCTCAATCTTGGTCCTCAGATCTCAGCAGCCTCTCTGAGTAGCTAGGATTACAGGTGTGAGCCACCACTGTATAGCTCCTTGTAGTTCAACTTTTCCAAAACTAGAATGAATAAATCAATGAATGAATGAGTGAAAAGAATGGATGAAGGAAAGAAAAGCTGAAGCGACTGGTTTTCAGTTGCATTGAATTAGAGGTAAGTCTGAGAATTTACATGAAAACAAGTCTTGACTTGTGTCCCCCCACCAACGTGTCATCATCTTGTTATGGTTTTACTTATGACCTTCTTGTGCTTATAAATCTTTGCATTCAAACCAAACTTTCTTGGGAAAAAATGCAATTTCAATATACTTCTTGTATATTGCATTGTAGCCTGGTAGTAGAATGCTTGCCTAGCATGCATGAAACCCTGGATTTGATTCCCAACATGGGGGAAAAGCTCTGATTTCCCAATTTCTTTTCATTTTCTCTACAAAATTCTGGTGATCAATTCCCATAATTACCTAGACAAACTATTACCTGGCTATCACAGTATCACAAATAATCTGGCTATCATAACACCATAAATAACCTGGTTACCAAATATACCAGCCTGTTTCTCTTCCATAAATGGGAAGCAAGTTAACATTTCTTATCTTGCAACATATTAGGAGCAACAAAGTGAAACCTCAAAATACAATGAAAGTACCAAGTGCCCATTTTTTGGCACACAGAAATGCAGTAAATGTTGGCTTCTTTTATTTCTTTCATATGTTAACTTAAAATAAATCTATGCCCTTGTTATTATTTGGATGATGGGCCTATGGGGAGATGGTAGAAACTTTAAGAAACAGAGAAACAGTTCTTATTAAAGGAAGTAGTTCACAATAAAAAAAAATAAAAATAAAAAAAATAAATAAAATAAAGGAAGTAGTTCATATGGGGCATATCTTGAATGAAATCTTGGGACCCCAGTACTTTCTCTCTTTTTATTTTTTGGTTGTCAAGAAGTGGGCAGCTTTACTCTACCCTGCCTCTTTGCTATGGTTCTGACTCACCACATGCTCACAAATATAGGAGTTAAGTGATCATGAACTAAAACCTTTGAAACTATGATCCAACACAATTCTTCTTTTCAAAGAAAAACATCTATGCTTATAATGGAAATTTTAACTGCAGATTCATAAATACACAGGCACCCGATATAATAAAAACAACTCAAACTCACTCAAAGTCCAGGAATACAAGGAAGAATGTATTTGATTCTAAAGCCTGTCTCTTCACAGGGACACAATAAACAGTTGTGAAATTAAGTGTACAAGGTATTTATCTTCATTATACCAAACTGACCCTTCCACCCACAGGCTCCAGTGATCTTACAATCTGGCCCTGGAATTATATTCTTAAGAGATGGAGTATTCGGACCCTCTCATCAAATTCTTCCCATCTCTCTTCTGGGTTTGATCCTGCTTTTGTGTATCTATAAGGGGGAAGAAGTAAACTTTCAGTAGTGGTGCTAATCAAAAGTATTAGCATGGGGCTGTGAGTTTGGCCTCGTGGTATGAGTGCATGTCTAGCATGAAGAAAGACCCTGGTTTGTTTCCTCAGTACCACATACATAGAAAAAGCCAGAAGTGGTGCTCTGGCTTAAGTGGTAGCCTTGAGAAGGCCTAAGGACAATGCTCAAGCCTTGAATTCAAGCCCCCAGACTGGCCAAAAAAAAAGTATCAGCACGTAAGCCAGGGACGGTGGCTCATGACTGTAATCCTTTTAGTCAGGAGGCTGAGTAATAGGAGGCCGGATCTCGGTTCAAGGGCAGCCTGGGCACTAAAGTCTGTGAGACTCTTATCTCTAATTAACAACTAGAAACTGGAAGTAATGCTGTGACTCAAGTGGTAGGGTGGTAGCCTTGAACGGAAGAGCTCAGAGATAGCGCCCAGGCCCAGAGTACAAGCCCCACGACCAACAAAAAAAAAATTCAGGCTTGGAATGTGGTTCAGGGTAGAGTGCTTGGCTAGCATGCATGAAGCCCCAAGTTCAATCCCTAAGTTCCACATAAACAGAAAAAGCTGGACATGGTTCTGTGGCTCAAGAGATAGAGTGCTAGTCTTGAGAAAAGAAGCTCAAGGATAGTGCACAGGTCTTGAGTTCAAGTACTAGGACTGGCAAAAACAAAACAAACCCAAAAACAATTCTTAGCTTAAAAATATAAAAATCAGGCCAGGCATGGTGGCTCACACCTGTAATCCTAACTACTCAGGAGGCTGAGATCTGAGAATCACAGTTCAAAGCCTTCCCGGGCACTAAAGTCCTTCACTCTTATTTTAAATTAACTACTAGAAAACCGGAAGTGGCCCTGTGGCTCCAGGGCTAGGGCAGTAGTCTTGAAGAGCTCAGGAACGGCACCCAGGCCCAGAGTTCAAGCCCCATGACCCCTTCTCCCCCCAAAAAAGTATGTGTATGTGTATAAATATGCTGGCTATCTTTTTATTTCAAATTACTAAAAATAGTTTCATATGAATCTCTTACTTGTTTGCTCAGGACACCTTTTCCATCTGTGTCAGCTAAATCCCAAATCTGAAATTCAAAAATAAACAAAACAATTTTTATTTTTAACAAAAATAATCTTAAAGAAAAATTGCTGCAATTTACAATGACATGCTCTTTGGCAATAAGATCTAAAATCACAGAATTAAAAATGGAAACAACCCTTAAAAATCATTCAGTGCAACTCTTCATAGTGACCTAAAGTCCCAGTGAGGTTCACAATCAGCAGAGAACTGAAATCCATGCTCAAACTTCTGGTCAAATGCCTTTTTCACTAACCCAGGATTTAACTCTAAAACAAATGTATTCTATGGGCATGTTGGGAAGACTAACATTTATTTGTGAATAACTGAGTTCTTAACAGTGATTATTTTTCAGGATTTTGACTATGTACATGTAAAGCTTCTGACAGAAGAGAAGCTTTTCATTCAACTCATAACATACATTAAACATACAATATATAAGGGTATCAACAAGGTCTGAGTCTGCACTGCATCTTCCTACAATACCCAAATGTACTTCCTACTTTCATCTTATACAATAGTAATGTTTCTAAAAGTCTGAACACATTAATACTTTTCAAGAAGATAAATTACTATATCATAAATACTCCCTAACCCATTAATGTAGCTGCTTCTATTCTAATTTTTAAGTTTCTAAATGGTTATTGATCTAAATTTCTATCTGGTTCATCTGTACTTGTACATATTAAATATTCTAGTTATAATAGCCAAACATTACCTTTCCAAGAATCAAGTCTGGAAGCCCTGATTTTTTCAGGAAAGCAGCAGCATCTGAAGCTAATACCCTTCCAGTATTTCCTGTATCAACCTGAAAAGATATAAACTGTAAGCAAATAATAAAACATAAAAGCAAAATGACTTAGCTCTTTCCAAACCTCTAATTTGGGAGCTGGCTTTTTCAAAAAAGAAACAGGAATCTTCTAACAAGGGCCAAGAAATATGTGAAATTCTATGAGCAGAGATATCAGGCTGCTGGTGGTTATTTGCAAAATATTTTTTTAATCAAGCCTGCTATATATAAGAAAATGTAAGCTGAGAGGAGGTGAAAGCAAATTAGTGAAGTTGGAATATCAACATATATCTTCAAGCTTCACTTTTTATGGCTGTAATTTAAATTCAAATAACCTTAAATGATAATAGGAGGGGAAAAATGGCATTTCACAGAGAAGTCTTGCAACAAGTGAGATTAGCAGCCAATGATTCCTGAAAGCTCTATTTACAAATATGAAATGTAAACTTTAAAAAGTTATGGCAGGCTGACAGCAAGATGCAAGTAGTAGAATACCTGTCTAGCAAGCATAAAGACCACAAATTTAAATCCTCAGTATTTTAAAACAAAATTAAAAAGTAATGGTTAAGATTATACTAGGATATTTATGAAATGGCTCTAGTTTAAAGATTACATTTACTGTAAACATATTTTAGACAAACTAGTAATAACAAAAAAAGTCAAAATACTTTTTTTCAAGTGCTAGAACATAGGATACATAGGATTGATTACTCAGAAAAAACAATCCTAATCCTTCAATCTGGAGGTAGGTAGGAAGGAAGTACAGGAGGACTGGGAAATCTGACTTTATAGCTCTCCAGAACTACTTTTTTTTTTTTTTTTGGCCGGGCTTGGGGCTTGAACACTGGGCCTGGGCACTGTCCCTGAGCTTCTCTGGCTCAAGGCTCGTGCTCTCTACCACTGAAGCCACAGTGCCACTTCTGGCTTTTTCTGAATAGCTTACTGGAGAAAAGAGTTGCATGGACTTTCTTGCCCAAGCTGGCTTTGAACCATGATCCTTATATCTCAACCTTCTGAGTAGTTAGGATTACAGGCATGAACCACCAGCGCCTGGCTCAGAACTACTTTTTTTGGCCACTCTCTGACATCAAAATAAATACTTTCATGTAGTATAACCTAACACAGAGTATAACTCAGACCTATCAATCAACCTCATCAAATATTTATGTACTTATCACAATAAAATTTTTTAGTATTCTCTCAGTCTCTATAATAAATTAAACACAGCCATTACATCTTTGTAATTTACAAGCAAGTGCATAGTACTCTGATGCTTGTCTAAAGGCTCTGCCAATACACCGCAGACTAGAAATTATGTCTTCAGCAAAGACAGGGCTGGAACCCTGTGAAAAGGACTGAATTATTAACAACTGAGAAATAGATGTTTGGGTAAAGACTTCTGAGCTAACGACTTTTTCAGAAAGGTAGATGAGGCAAATGTAGTTGTCAAAGTAAATTCATGAGCCTAGACTCCAACTAGAGCTAGGACTGAATGAAATATGTATTGTATCCTAATAAGAACTGAATGAATTGTCGCAGAATATTTAATTATGCATGCTTACTTAGAATATTGTTGGAATTTGGAACTATTTTTGTTCTGGGGTTACTGATATTGAAACCAAGGCCTTGAACATATACTCATTCTATCACTGAGCTACACTGTCAATTCTCTACTGGTTTTAACAGACAAGGTCTTTCTGTACCACCCAGGCTAGCACTGAACTTCTAGCCTCAGCAACCCAAGTAGTTGACTATCTATAGATGAATGTCACAGTGCTTAATAGCATTGTTTTTAATGTTCTAATTCATTCACTTATTTATTATTTCTTTCCTTCATCTCCTCCCATGCCCTCTGGCAGTTTGTTTGTTTGTTTGTTCCAAGACAGTGTCTTGCTATATAGCCCAGGCTGGCCTTAAACTCATGATGCCACAAAAGTGCTAAGATTAGAGGCATGTGCCACTATAGCAAATATAATGTTCTACTTTCTAATGGGTATGTGATGAAGCTGGCTATCTTGGCCCTCATTTTAATAGAATCTGCTTTTGTAAACTGAACGAACTTTCAATGGTATCTGATTCTCATTAGTCCCTAAGAAAATAAAAATAAGATTTACTTTTTAAAAATGTTTACGCTGGTACTGGGGCTTAAATTTAGGGCTAAAGCACTGTTGCTTGGCATTTTCACTCTAGGTTGATTCTCTACCACTTGATTCACATCTTTACTTCCTGTTTTTTGCTGGTTAATAGCAAACAGTCTCCTAGAGTAGGCTAGCTTTCAACCATGATCCTCAGATCTCAGCCTTCACTTAACTTCCTATAGATTAGACTATTTTAAACTCTGTAAAGGGTTTAATTATAGAAAACCATTAGCAATGCAAATGAACCTCATCCTTAACAATGCAAATGAATTTTGTCTGAGTATGAACTTTGACTACGAATTATGTCTGAGTATGAACTATAAATCATATGCTTTCTCCTTTTTTTTTTGCCAGACCTGGAGCTTGAACTCAGGGCCCGGGCACGGTCCTTGGGCTTTCTCAAGGACAGTGCTTTACCACTTGAGTCACTTCTGTGTATGTGGTACTGAGGAATCAAAGCCAGGACTTTGTGCATGCTAGATAGGCACTCTACCACTAGGCTACACTCCAGGCCCCATCATATTCTCATTCTTACATTTGACTAGTTTGCCCAATAATTAATAAATTAAAATCCTTAACATGCTTCATTAGTTTTGGGGGGTTTGTTTTTTTTGTATTTTGTCAGTTGCAAGGAATGAATACTGGGCCTGGGCGCTATCCCAGAGTTCTTCAGCTCAAGGCTAGCACTCTACCACTTGAGCCACAGCACCACTTCTGGTATTCTGGTCGTTAAATGGAGATAAGAGTCTCATGAACTTTTTGTGCCCAAGCTGGCTTTGAAACAGGATCCTCAGGTCTCAGCCTCCTGGGTAGTCAGGATTACAGGCGGGAGCCACCAGCACCTGGGGTTTGTTAGTTTTAACGGTGCTGTGAATGTAACCCAGAGGCTTATTTTCTACCACAAAACTATACTCTCAGCCTCTATGTGCATTTTGATTTATATGAAAGCCATAGCTTTCAATTTGCAAAAAATTAGACTTTAGTAAGTTTTAAAAATAACACAAAAGTTATTTTTGGTTTATAATCTAATTAGGATATTTATAGCTGAATAAATATGTCTAATGTTGTACAGGTAGAGGGGTGTGTGTGTGTGTGTGTGTGTGTGTGTGTGTGTGTACTGAGGCCTGGCTCAGGAATCAAGCTCTCATTTGACTTTTTTGCTCAAGGCTGGTGCTCAAGTAGTAACTTAACCTACATTTTTATTTCTTTGTATAGATTTTTTAACAGATATTTAAGATAACTGAATTATCTTAATTTTCTTTTCTTTGGTGCATGTCTGTAATCCCAGTACTACAGTCCCAGGAGGACTGTAAGCTCCAGCTCAAGGCCTGCCAGAGTACACAAAGAAACTATTCTCAAAAAACAAATAAACCAAAAACACAGTACTAAGTACAAAGTTAGAGATAAAAACACAAGAAGTTAAGGATACATCAAATTATATACATCTACATGTATATAATCAATAATTGACAATCTATTTTATGTTTAATCTAGGAAAACAATGAAATCTTACCTGTCTGTAGTACTTTTCATATATAGGATTCCCACTTGATAACTGCAATAAATAATTATAATTATATTCTTTTCAATAATACTAATAACATTTCAGTCAAAAGACATTTCAGAAACAAAGATGAACAGGATAAAACATCTTTTATTTTTAACTTTTTTTTTCCAATCCTGGGGCTTGAACTCAGGTCCTGGGCACTGTCCTTAGGCTTTCTTAAGGCTAGACCTCACCCACTTGAGCCACAGCACCACTTCTACCTTTTTTTTTTTCTTTTTTGTGGGTCATGGGGTTTAAACTTGGCCTAAGCGCTGTTCCTGAGCTCTTCAGCTCGAGGCTACCTGCCCTACCACTAGGCCTGGGTGTTCCACTAGGCCTGGGTGTTGTCCCTGACTGAGCTCTTTAGTTCAAGGCTACCATCCTACCCTTGAGCCAAGCTACACTTTCCGTTTTCTAGAGGTTAATTGAAGAGTGGTCCTTTTGTGCCCAGGCTGGCTTTGAACCTTGATTCTCTGCTCAGATCTCAGCCCCCTGAGTAGCTAGGATTACAGGAGTGAGCCACCACACCCACCTAGCTTTTCTTTCTATGGATGTGGTACCCAGGAATTGGCTTTTTTTCTATGGATGTGGTACCCACGAATCAAACCCAGGTCTGTGCATGCTAGGCAAGCACTCTACCACTAGGCCAAACTCCCAGCCAATATCTTATTTTTAAAAGGCAGTTTTGTTCCTTCTTTGGAGAACAAGAGGGAAAAGAAAGTCACATGGATTACAATGAATCAGAAGACAAAAAACAAAAAAAAAATCTTAAAATTATTAGAATTTTAACTCATGTAAAATTCTACCCAGAAATTGAACATACAACAAATTAAGAATGAAATGCTTTTGTTAAAACCAATTAAAAGAATTAATATACCAGGCACTTATCCCCTACTCAAGTGCCCCAGATAGCTATAATTTCAATTCAAAAACCTCTTCAGAAAAATTACCAACTAAAGTAGTAGGGGCTCCCAGTGTACCCCCAGCATTGCAAATAAATGGAAAATTAAATAATTAAATAAATATGGAGTGATACAGAGAGTATTTCTACAGAAACAACAGCACGTTCAAGGCATGCAATTACCATAAAACTCATCTATCTCTAACAAGAAGCCCAGACATAGGGCCCCGTGCATGGCAGGTGGGTGCTCTACTATGGAATTATATACCTAGCCTTGTAAGCAAGCCCATGCCTCTATTCCCAGTATGCAGGAGGCCAAGCAGGAGAACTGATCTCAAGGCCAGTCGAGCTACATTGCAACACTTTATCTAAAACAAACAAAACTTCTGAACAAGTGCTGATAGTACTGTTTTGCAGGAGATAATTTATGAAGGGTCCCTCCTATAATGGTTAAAGAAAATGAGGATTAAAAAAAGGGGACAAATCTAAGAGTTATGACCTTGCTATCAGCTCTTATTATGAGGTAATTGTTTATATTTATACAGAAGAAGTATAACATAAGGAACTACGTAGGAAATAATTTTAAATATTGCAATTAAAGGTATAAACATCGACAGGGAAAGGAAAGGTTAGTTTGAAGAAAGATTTGTTAAATAAATTTAACAATGTTTATTGAGTGGATGATAGAAGGCACGGTTAGAAATACACACACATTGCTGGGAGTGGTGGCTCACACCTGTAATCCTAGCTACTCAGGAGGCTGAGATCTTAGGATCAAGGTTCAAAGCCAGCCCAGGCACAAAAGGATCTGGGGGCACAAAAGGACTAGTGACTCTGACTCTTATCTCCAATTAACCTCTAGAAAACAGGAAGCAGGGTTTGGTTCAAGGGTAGGGCAGTAGCCTTGAGCTGAAGAGCTCAGGGACAGCACCCAACCTCAAGCTCCATGACCCACAAAAAATAAATAAATAAAAACAAAGAAAGAAATATCCACATTATACACACATATACATACACATAAAGATTTGAGAGACTGTAACGTGTGTATATATGCACACAAACAACCTATTGTTTCTATTTCTCCAGAAAACCTTAATTAATGTATCTAGTCATAGAGAGTTTACTTGTTCAGGCTTTAAGTAGTATTCTGGATCTAAATTCTAATCTTTCCAAGTCCCTTGCTACTTTTCCTATGTCCTTGCAACACCAGCAAAGTCTTGATTTGTAATCTGTTGTCCCAACATCTCATTCATGTTAGCAACAGTCGGATTATAAATCAAGTGGTAGAGGCTCATGCCTGTAATCTCTACTACTACTCTGAAGCAAAGATTAGGAGAATCATTGTTTGAGGCAAGCCCAGACAACCATCTTAATCAATAGCTAGGTATGGCGATTTCTCCCATGTACCAATTCATCCCAGCTATGTGGAAAGGTCAAATGGAAGGATTGTAAAAAGGTGAAAAATCTCCACTACAAGAGAAAAAAAAGTGACTGTGGTGATTATGTCTGTCATCCCAGCTATGGCAGGAAGTATAAATAGGAGAAACATAATTTGGGCTGCGTGGGGGGAAAATGAGATCCTATCTCAACAATAATCAGAGTAAACAAAGCTGGAAACATGGTGTAAATTGCAGGGTGACTAGCTAGCAAAAGCTTCAGGGCTCTGAGTTCAAATCCCAGTTATACAAAAAAACTATAATAATTATTCTAATATACATTAAAATAAAGTAGAATATAGGTTTAGTGTACCCCTTATATAAAAGAATTCCAAAAAGTGAGGCACTAGTGACTCATGCTTATAGTCCAAGCTATTCAAGAGGGTGTGATCTGAGGATCTCACTCTGAAGCCAACCTGGGCAGCAAAGTATGTGATACTTTTATCTCTAACTATCAAAATGCCAGAAGTGAAGCTGTGGCTCAAATGGTAGAATGCTAGCCTTAAGCAAAAAAGCTCAGGAACAGAGACTAGGCCCTGCATTCAAGCCCCAGAAGTGGTGTGCGCACACACCACCAACACACAAACACGCACATGTTTTAAATGTTTACAACATGTTTTTTCTCTTTCCTCAAAAATATTTCTGCTTGAATAAAAAATTATATACAGTCATCTACTTATCAGACAAGGGTATAAATATTCTGCCAGAGAAAATAAATAAAATATTCCCTGGATAATGCACAGTGTATTTTGGTTGCAATTTTAGTTTCGAGAAAAAAATTCATCATGGTAAGAAATCTTCAATTCCAAAGAGTACCCAAATCATCATATTGTAAATTCATTGGTTACTGCATAAACACTCATGAGAAGGTATTAGTTTACTAAAGTACACCCTGTACTAATTACTAGACTAATGTGATACAGCTAAGTGAGAATGGAAAAAGCCATCCAAATTGCCAAGTTACTTTTCAAGCAAGACCAAGGAATGTTTATGAAGTCTCACTAAAATTGGCTTTTGTGGTGGTTGTTGCTTAACGATAAATATGACCACTTAAATAACAGAATGGAGAAAAAAAATAAAAGAAAGTTAACCACTGATTATCTCTGGATAAGGGAATTATAAATGATGTTTGCAGTCTTTTAGTACTCTGGCAAAACAATAAAGCTATTTTCATTTAGGGAACAAGACTATAAAAATGCAAAAATCTGACCCATATACAAAAATTGTGTTGCAAATTACAAACAATTAAATACCAATTGTAATAAAGTTAAAAACTCAAAAGCATAAGAAAAATTCCTTCTAAAGTATAAATTGGTATATATTACTATATATACAGAAAAAGAATGTAATTTACAAGCGTTGCTGTAGGCCACCAGTGTTGAGATTTTTCATATAACTATGAAAAAGTTCCAATTGTAAGTAAAAATCTTTAAGAATCATTGTGTATTTTGGCCAGCTTTTATTCTTTCTCTCTAAAGAATAGTATACTACAAATAGAGATTGATCCTCTAGTCTGGATCCATAAAAACTGCAGAGCAAAGTTATAACTAATTCCTACGGAACCTATAGTGTGAGAAATAAATAAGATTTTCTTATTGTAAACTACTAATATTTTAAGTTGTTTCTTAGTGTACTGTAATCTAACAAAAGTTAACATCTAAGGAAATTTAACAACAAAATATATCAGGTAACAAAAAAGAATCTCTTACTAGAGAAATTCACATGTTATTAATGTGGAAAATTGCTTTAATGTCATATTTAGGAGGGTTATATGAGGGGGAGATGTTGGATTTCATGACTTTGGGAATCTTAAGATTCTACAGTATACACATCAACTTGAATTTTAAATGGTTTAGTCCTATATAAACAGTCAGAAAAAAAATGAACTATGGGAAAAAGTCAAAATGATAGCCCTCCTAAAACATACTGTCAATATTTTTTCAGTTAACTCATATCATATAATATAAAAACTGAGTACAGGGCCGGGAGTTTGGCCTAGTGGTTAAAGTGCTTGCCTAGCATGCATGAAGACCCGGGTTCGATTCCTCGGTACCACATACATAGAAAAAGCCGGAAGTGGTGCTGAGGCTCAAGTGGTAGAGCTCTAGCCTTGAGAAAGTCCAAGGACAGTGCTCAGGCCCTGAGCTCAAGCCCAGGACTGGCAAAAAAAAAAAAAAAAAAAAAAAGAAAAAAAAAAAAAAACAACTGAGTACAACATGTGAAAGGGTATCAATGTATGTGAATTAATACACCTTCTATCTGGCAAATATCATGTAACCCTTTTATTAATTACAATAAAAAATTATAAAAAAAAACTGAGTACATTAATAAAATGGAGAAGGAAACTAGTATAAGGATCTTGGTAACAGAGCAGTTTTTCAGCTTTATTCTGTAGTTGTGATAACATGAATCCACGTGATAAAAATCATACAGGTTGAGTATCCTTAACCCAAAAACCTGAAATCCAAAATACTCACAACCCCCCCAAAAAAAATCTATATCTGACCTCATTTAATTAGTCAAAGTCAAAATTCTGGCACATTAAAAATATTTGGGGCCAGGGGGCCAGGAGTTTGGCCTAGTGGTAGAGTGTTTGTCTAGCATGCATGAAGACGCAGGCTCAATTCCTTGGTACCAAATACATAGAAAAAAAAAAAAAACAGAAGTGGTGCTGAGACTCAAGTGGTAGAGCTCTAGCCTTGAGAAAGCCCAAGGACAGTGCTCAGACCCCGAGTTCAAGGCCCAGGACTGCCAAAAAAAAATATATACTGGGGACCAGGAGTTCTGCCCAGTGGTAGGTAGAATGCTTGCCTAGCATGCACAAAGACCCAGATTCAATTCCTCAGTACCACATAAATAGAAAAAAGCCAGAAGTGGTACTGAGGCTCAAGTGGTAGAGCTCTATCCTTGAAAAAGTCCAAGGACAGTGCTTAGGCCCTGAGCTCAAGCCCAGGACTAGAAAAAAAAATTGCAGAAAATTACCTTTAGATTATGCATAAAGCCTAATTTTGTGTATAGACTTGATTCCTATTCCTAAAAATCATTATGCATATGAAATATTTCAAAATCTATAATAATTCAAAATCCAAAACACTTTTTCTAGTGTTTTGTATGTATATGTTGTAGTTTGTTTCTGTTGCTATTATAGAACAGCATGGTCTGGGTAGTTTATGAAAAAATTTTTCACAATTCTAGAAGGCTTTTGGCAGTCTAACATCAATGAGACAGCAGCTGGTAAAAACTTTTTTAGCTCTTATAACATGGCGTCGTGTGGCAAGAGCTCATGTAAGTAGCCCTTCTAATACACCTAACCCACTTTGGATACAACAGTATTAACTCATTCATGAGGGCAGAGTCTCATAGTCTTAATTAGGTCTAAAAGGTTCTACCTCCCAATAGCGAACCTGTCAAACTAGTAGCAATTAGATTTCAACATGAGTTTTGAAGGAAACATCAAACCTTGGCACCACAGAACTTAGTCTATATGTCAAATTTGAATAAGGTCTGTGGAATGTATTGTCAATTTCCCTGGGTTTGCTATTGTACTACAGTTCAATAAAATGTTATGATCAGGACAATGGGATAAAAGCTAATGAAACTTCTCTGAACCACTCTGTGCAACTTCCCAAGACAAGACTAGGGTGAAGACTAGGACATGGAAGAAGGCAATTCAGAAAAACTTTGTATAGGCAAACATACAGTTTGGGAAGTGAAAGGAATAATGGAATAGATTCTCTTCCTTCAAATAAGCCACTCAAGATCTTTTTAATTTTGCTCTTTCAAAAATCAATGAAATGGGAGTTTTAACTCCCATTTCCTCTTCTTATATGAGGAAGAGGAAATGTTTCTCTATTTTCCACTTTGTCCTACTTTGTTGTAAAAAAATAATAATAATAATAAATCCTTCCTAAAACTTTCATAGTATGACTCTTCTTTTTCGAGACACACCGAAATTTTTCCTCAAGTACCTTTTGTTTTGTTGTGTGGAAACTGGGAAGTGGAGGGAAGCCCTCATCCACCCCAGGAATTGAATCTCCAAGTATGGAAAACATTTAGTTTGAACTTTTTTGGCTTTAAATCTGTTAGCCATGATGAAATCTTTTTCTGTCTTTTCTCCCAGACTGGCATCTGAGAGAGGACCACAGAGGCTGGGATTAACAAGGAGAAAGGGGGTAAGAAGTCCTGTGCCAAGCATTTTGTAGTATCCATTCCTTTTTTTCCATCTTCCAAGTAATTCAGTTATGGTCCTGGACCTAAAAACATAGTAAATTGTAACTCTAAATGGCATCATTGATTATAAGCTGATTCTCAATTCTGACTTATTGGATTTGTTCCACCTAATGCTAATCTATAAAGTTTGTTTAAACTCTCTTTACTAACAATTCTCCCTACTAAGTCTTGCTTTGGGGATGGACCATTTTTGCCTTCATGGACATGTCAGAGCCAGGGGAAGGATTGAGGCATGTCCAAGCGGCTGTAGGCAGAGACCTCTGCGGGGCAATGAAATAGGGTATTCCTGTGCTGGGAATAACAAAATGATCTCCTTGACACTAGAGGGGCTGCTGAGGTACTCACCAGAGGGGCCTTCTTTAATGGAACATAGCCACTGGGGGATGAAGGGGAGCCCCAAAGTTAAACCCTCAGACCTCCAGACCCTGGCTAGAAATAGAGATTCCACCCTTCTCCTAGAGTAGCTCCTCCTTCAGAGGCATAATGGCTACCCCCTCCCTCCCTTATTTCTTTTCCTCAGATAACATGGAGGAAATCCAGTCCTCTGCTTCAATTTTAAGCACAGGGAAAGCTCTGATCCCCATAATTTGAAAACTGTAATATATATAGCTTGGACCAAAAATCTGCTGGAGGACCAAGAAAAATGGCCCAAAGATGAATCTAAATTGTTACACCATTCTACCATTAGATCTCTCTCTCTCTTTCGCTCTCTTTTTTTTTTATGGTCAGTCATGGGACTTGAACTCTGGGCCTGGGCAATGTCCCTGAACTCTTCAGCTCAAGGCTACTGCCCTACACCTTGAGCCAGAGCACCACTTCCAGTTTTCTGATGGTTAACTGGAGATAAGAGACTCAAGGACTTTAGTGCCCAGATCTCAGCTTCTGACTAGCTGACTATAGGCATGAGCCACTGCTCCTAGCACAATTAGATCTCTTATTATAAGAAAATGGTGAAAGAGAAAGAGAAGCAGAGCTATGGCTCAAGTGGTAGAGCATTAGCCTTGAGAAAAAAGCTCAGTGACAGTACCAAGGCCCTGAGTTCAAGCCCTAATATCAGTATACACACACGAGAGAGAGAGAGAGAGAGAGAGAGAGAGAGAGAGAGAGAGAGAGAGAGAGAGAGAGAGAGACACAGACACAGACACAGACACAGAGAGAGGAGGGAGAGAGACAGAGACAGAGGGAAGGAGAGGGGAGAAGAGGAGAGAGAAGGGAGGAAGGAATGAAGGGAGGGAGGGGAAGAGGGAGGGAGGGAAGAGGAAGGGGGAAAAAAGAAAACCCCAGTCCCACTATTTTTGTTCCTACTATCTTTTGTTTTAAAGGTGCCCACATGATTGCTAGACTCCAAAAGCTGTCTGGGAATTTCAGAAGTCCCAGTGATAAAAGGGCTAGACACAGTCCAAGAGTTTGGCCTAGTGGTAGAGTGCTGGCCTAGAATGCACAAAGACCCAGGTTTGATTCTTCAGTACCACATACACAGGAAAAAAGCCAGAAGTGGTGCTATAGCCTTGAGAAAAACCCAAGGACAGTGCCCAAGCCCTGAGCCCAAGCCCAGGACTGGCCAAAAAAAAAAAAAAGAAAGAAAAAGAAAGGGATCAGACACCTTCTTATGAGATCAACGCATATTTATTCATTTTTAACCTTAAGGTGTTGGGGGCATATGGCCTAGTGGTAGAGGGCTTGCTTTGCATGCACGAAGACCCAGGTTCGATTCCTCGGTACCACATACATAGAAAAAAGCTGGAAGTGGTGCTGAGGCTCAAGTGGTAGAGCTCTAGCCTTGAGAAAGTCCAAGGACAGTGCTCAAGCCCTGAGCTGAAGCCCAGGACTGGAAAAAAAAAAAAAAAAAAGGAATGCAAAGGGGAATTCCTTGGTTCTCCAAAGAACCATGGTGGCTATGCATTTCTGTATTCTTTCATTTTCCTTTGAGTGAAAAATGCTTACTCTAGAAACACAAAGAAAATAAAGACGGGAAATGTATTCCTAGAGACTTGATATTTAAAGTGGTTAGGAACTTCTGTCCACCTTAGACTTCTATGAATGCCAACAACACCAAAACCTATGTGCTGAGAAAGAAATTAGTCATAAAAAGCTGTGAGGATATGAAAGTGAGGAAAGCTTGCCAAACAGAGACAAACCAGGACATTTCAAGTATAGCTCAATGTAGAGTCAACAGAATTACATTCTGAACTGTTCTTAAGTGCCAGATGGTCCAGAATCCACCCCCAGTTCTTACAAGACCATGTATAAAAGCATGCCAGGAGGTAGAAAGTGGAGGGGGGAGAGGAAATAGAGAACAGACCAAAAGCAGCTCAGACTACTGAGAAAGATGAGAACTGTATACAACTGAAATAGTTTTCTCTTCTTCAAACCAACTACTTTGTTTTTGTCAGTTGTGGGGCTTGAACTCTAGGTCTGGACACTGTACTGTCCCTGAGCTCTTCAGCTCAAGACTTGAGCCACAGCACCACTTCCAGTTTTCCAGTGGTTAATTGGATATAACAGTCTCAAGGAGTTTACTGCCCCAGCTGGTTTTGAACCAGGATCCTCAGTTCATTGCCTCCTGAGTAGCTAGAATTACAGGCATGAGATACTGGCTCCCAGCAAACCAACTATATATATATAATTTTTTTTGGCCAGTCCTGGGCTTGAACTCAGGGCCTGAGCACTGTCCCTGACCTTTCCTCAAAGCTAGTGCTTTACCACTTGAGTCACAGCACCACTTCCGGCTTTTCTATATATGTGGTACTGAGGAATCGAACCTGGATCTTCATGCATGTTAGGCAAGCACTCTACCACTAGGCCAAACTCCCAACCCTGAAAACCCACTACTTTTTAATAACAATTTCTCTGTCTCTTCCTTTCATGACAATATTGAAGTCTGAACTCAGGGCCTGGGCACTGTTCCTAACAATTTTTTTTGCTGAAGGCTAGCATTCTAACGCTTAGAAACACAGCTCTAGTTCTGGCTTTTTAGTGGTTAATTGGAAGTAAGAGTCTCAGGGACTTGCCTGCCCAGGCTGGCTTTGAACCACAATCCTCAGTCTCAGCCTTCTGTGTAGCTAGGATTCCAAGCATGAGTCACCAGCACTCAGCTTTTTATGTTAAATTCTAATGACAAGTGAATTTCGACAAACTATAAATACAGCCTTGGTAATCCAATTAAATTAACTTAAGTACTTCAAATAGTACATTTGACATGACTGCTCCTAAGCTAATTATTGCTGTTGTCTTCAAGAATTTAAAAACATAGGGCCGGGAGTTTGGCCTAGTGGTTAAAGTGCTTGCCTAGCATGCATGAAGACTCGGGTTCGATTCCTCAGTACCACATACATAGAAAAAAAAGCCGGAAATGGTGCTGAGGCTCAAGTGGTAGAGCTCTAACCCTGAGAAAGTCCAAGGACAGTGCTCAGGCCCTGAGCTCAAGCCCATGACTGGCAAAAAAAAAAAAAAAAAGAATTTAAAAACATAAACTAAAAGCCGGCTCAGTGGCTCTTGCCTGTCACCTTACCTACTGAGAAGGCTGAGATCTGAGGATTGTGATTCAAAGACAGCCAGGGCACTTATCTCCAATTAACCACTAGAAAACAGGCGTGGATCTGTGACTCTGGGGGTAGGGTGGTAGCCTTGAGCTGAAGAGCTCGGGAACAGCGCCCAGGCCCAGAGTTCAAGCCCCATGAGACAGAGACAGACAGACTGACACAGACACACATAGACACAGACACACAGACACACACACAAACTAAAATAAAATCACTCAAATTTATATTTTATTTTGCCAGTTCTGAGGGGCTTGAACTTCAGGGCCTGAACATTGTCCTTGGGCTTTCTCATGGCTAGCTCTCTACCACTTGAGCCATAGCACCACTTCTGTCTTTTCTATGTATGTGGTACTGAGGAATCAAACCTGAGTCTTTATGCATGCTAGGCAAGCACTCTACCACTAGGCCAAACTCCCAGCCTATGGAGATTAGGTTTTATACCTACAATTGAGAATGGTGTCACCAGCTCCACATGGATAAAAATGCTGTAACACAGCCCACACTGAACAGCCTCTTATGATAATTATTCAGGCACACTAGTCACACAGTGGTGAACACCTGAATCTCAACACTCAGGAAGTTAACCAAGGGGATTACAAGTTCAAGGCCAGCCTGGGCTTGGCCAGGTAAAAACCTTGTCCAAAAAATAAAAATGGGCTGGGAGCGTGGCCTAGTGGTAGAGTGGTTGCCTAGCTGCATGAAGCCTTGAGTTTGATTCCTTAGTACCATGTACACAGAAAAAGCCAGAAGTGGTGGTGCTAGGGCTCAAGTAGGAGAGCACTACCCTTAAGAAAGCTCAAGGACAGTGCTCAGAGGCACTGAGTTCAAGCCCCAGGGCTGGCCAAAAAGAAAAAAAAAAAGGAAGAAAGAAAGGAAGGAAGGAAGAATTATTTGATCCAAAATGTCACCAGTGCTAAGGTTGAGAGCATGCTCTGTCCCATACCCTAAAAAAAATAATGTTCTTGTCCCAGCATTTTGGACCACAGTCTGAATTTTTACTGTAAATTTAACAATGAAAAAGCAATGTGATAATTTCAAATGGGAAACTACTGGTACTATTAAATTCTTACTGTAAAATCCACAGATTAAAAAGAAAATTAAGCTTGCTTTTCTTTACGTATTTGCACCACACAAAAATAAATTTGTTTTGAATTTTCATACTGGAAGCATTCTTATTTAATATCACAAAATAGTTTCCTCTACCTCCCTTCTTACTTTTGTACAAAATTTTCAAAGTTTGCTGTTATGTAACAGAAAAGCATAGTAAATGATACAGGGTAGGAAACCGAAGACTTCTAACAAATTAGAAAACCGCAGGAAGGGCTAGAGAAAATATTTGCTAAGAGCTACATTTATCCTTTTTTGTTTTCATTCATCAGCTCATTCTGTAGTATCAATATACCTAAGTTGTCACACATGAACAACTGAGCCCCATAGATCAAGTAATGTGCCCAAGACCATACAGCTATTTAGAAACAGAATAGGGATATCTATGGGTAGATCATTCTGCCTCTGCTCCTGAAATTTAAAAAGCTAGATCTAGATGGTATGGTAATATACTTCTATAATATAGCATTTGGGAGGCTGAGGCAGAAGGATCATGAACTCAAGGCCAGCCTAGTTTTAGATCAGCTTAGACTGCATAGTGAAACTTAGCCACCAAAAAGAATAAAAAAAAAAAAATGGGGGTTAAGGGTATAGATAAATGGTAAAGTGCTTGCTTAGCACACTGGAGGCCCTTGGGTACCATCCCCAGCAATGCCAATTTTTTTTTTTAAATCTAAATTTGGCAGAAACTCTAAGAGAAAATAGTATGAATTTTAAACATGTAAAACTTAAATATTTATACATACTACAAATGCCAAAAAAATTAAAAGAAAAATATTTGCAAACAATTTTGCAAAGAAAGCCAGGGAAAGTGACTCAGACTTGTAATCCCAGCTACTAAGGAGGCATAAATCAGGAGTGTTGCAGTTCGAAACCAGCTGGGAAAAAAAAAAATTAGTGAGAACCCATCTCAACCATGTGTTACCATGTGGTGACACATACCTGTCATCTCAGGTATTCGTAAATAGGAGAATCACAGACCAGGCCAGGCTGGGTTAAAAGAGAAGGGGAGTGGGGGAGGTAGGTCTTATTCCCAAAATACTGATAAAGGGCCAGGAGTATGGCTCAAGTAGAAAAACACCTGCCCTGGCAAGTATAAGGCCCTGATTTCAAACCCCGTATAACAAACAAATAAAATAAAAATAAAAGTCAGGCGATGGGACTTTGGTCTAGTGGTAGAGTGCTTGCCTAGTATGCACGAAGACCCAGGTTTGATTCCTCAATACCACATACATAGAAAAGCCAGAAGTGGTGCTATGGCTCAAATAGCAGAGCACTGGCCTTGAGGAAAGCCCAAGAACAGTGCTCAAGCCCTGAGTTGAGCCCAGAACTGGCAAAAAAAAAAGTCAGCCATTAAGATGAACAAAGTCAGACAGAAAGTCACAGAAAAGTACCAAATAGGCATTTTTCCTTTCATTATTATTAAGTAGTTGTACAAAGAGGTTATATCCATTAAGTCAGGTTAAGAATACAGTGCTTCTTGATTAATGACACCCCTTCCTTCCTTCTCACCCATTTTGCCCCATCCTATCCCTACCATCATTACATTTCATTTTTTAGTTCATTTTTTACATAATATACATCGAATACAATGACATTTGTTCATTCTTTCTTCCTCCATTCCTATGGCTACACCCCCCCTTTGCCTGTGACCCAAAACATTTCCACTCCCTCTTAAAAAACAACAAAAACAAAAAAACAGAAAATACAAATAGTTAAAGGAAATGAGTTCAACCTGACCCATAAATAAATGACAATAAAATCTCATTTATATGTCATACTGACAGTGATCAAAAAATTTTATAGGAAATGGTTCTGTGGCTTCAGTGGTAGAGTGCTAGCCTTGAGCAAAGGGAAGTTCAATGACAGTGACCAGACCCAGGGTTTAAGCACTAGGACTGGCACAAAAAAAAAAAAAAATAGTAAGAACGAATTGTGAAACAATAAGCAGCTTTCTCAAACATATACATACACAAACAACATAGAAAATCACATAAGAAACTGACAAAAATAGCTGCCTGAGAAAGAGACTGAGGGCCTATAGCAATGTTTTTCACAATTTTTGTCCCAAAAGTAGATTTAAGCTGTCTTTCTTATTTCTGATTATAAAACTGAAGTTCCAAATTGTAAGCCTTAGTCCCCTCCAATTTTACATGATAACAATAATTAACGAGCATAAAATACTTTGTAAATTATAAAGGATACAAAATTATAAATTAATTCTCTAACTGAATTTTCCAATTATAAAAACTATTATCATTCCTTTGGCTAATTTGACTGAACCTAAAGATGAGAGAATATTTAAAATGAGATATACTGGGTGTGGTAGTACACTCTGTAACTGCAGAACTCTGGAGGCAGACACAGAAGAATCTTTAAGCTTGGGCCAGCCTGGACTGCATAGGAAATTCCAGGCTAGCCCAAGCTACATTTTGAAACCCAGTCTCAAAAACAAAAATACAAGAAAACAAGGAATGGTTTGGTCCCAACACACACACAAAAAACAAAACTCACGTGCAGATGAACCCTTAGAACAGTTTTAATAGTTACTGACTTCAACTTGAAGGAGTAAACTTTCAAAACATTATAATATTAAATGCTAGAGCCAATGGCTAACCAGTAACAATGGCTCACACCTGTAATCCAACCACTCAGGTAACTGAGTCCTGGAGGCTGGCTATTCCAAGCCAGCTGGGGCAACAAAAGTCCATCCATAATTAACCAGCAAATGCAGAACTGGAGGTATGGGTCAAGTAGTAGAGTGCCAGTAGTATGTGCTGGGGGGTGGGGAAGCCCTGAGCTGTTAGTAAACTGTAACTCTACAAGGCCCAGAGCTGGAGCTCAAGCCCAGTTACTGGCACTAAAAGAGAAAAAAGAAAACAAATGCTCAATCAGAAGGACAGAGTACCCGCCAACAAGTGCAAGGCCCTGAGTTAAAAATCCCAGAATCCTCCCCGCAAAAAAATACATATACATCAAAACAAGAACTGCTAAATCATTTGATTATAGAAAAAAATATGGGCACACTATGACAAGGTAAATAAAAACTATTACCACGATATATATACATATATATATATATATGTGTATATATATATATATATATATTTTTTTTTTAATCCTATGGGTAGGCCATGAGTATAGCCTAGTGGTAGAGCGTTTGCTTAGTATGCACAAGGCGCTGGGTTCAATTCCTAGGTACAACATATACAAAAAAAGCTGGCTCGAGGCTGGGAGTTTGGCCTAGTGGTAGAGTGCTTGCCTAGCATGCACAAAGACCCAAGTTCGAGTCCTCTGTACTACATACACAGAAAAAAGCCAGAAGTGGTACTGAGGCTCAAGTGGTAGAGCTCTAGCTCTGAGAAAGTCCAAGGACAGTGCTCAAACCCTGAGCTTAAGCCCAGGACTGGCAAAAAAAAAAAAAAAAAGCCGGCACAAGTGGTAAAGTGCTAGCCTTAAGAAAGTCCAAGGACAGTGTCCAGGCCTGGAGTTCAAGGCCTAGGACTGGCAAAAAAAAAATCCTATGGTAGTTCTGTTTAGTTTTTTTTGAAGAACCTCCATTCTGCTTTCCAAAGTGGATGAACAAGTTTGCATTCCCACCAACAATGAATGAGGATCCTTTTTGCCCACATTCATACCAACATCCATTACCATTTGTATTCGTCATGATCACTTTAACTGGGGAGCAGAGGAATCTGTGTTGTTGCCATTTGTATTTTCTTTATGGCCAGTGATGTTGACCAATTCTTTATGTGTGTGTTGGCCATTTTTTTTCCATATAATTTTTATTGTAATAGAAGGGTTACATTATACTCAACAAATAGAAAGTACATTATTTCACAAACATTGATACCCTTTCTCATGTTTTGGTCCCCATTTCCCTCCTCCCACCCCCACGCTAGCCATTTTTTTGTGGGTGTCCCAGTCCCGGGGCTTGAACTCAGGGCCTTTGTGCTGTCCCTGAGATTATGTACTCAAGGCTAGCACTCTACCACTTTGAACCACAGCTCCATTTCTAGCTTTTTGGTAGTTAATTGGCTTTGTCTCAAGCACTTTCCTGCCTGGGCTGGCTCTGAACCCTTCAGCAGCAGCACTTAGCCTCCTGAATGGCTAGGCTAGCAAGCATGAAACACTGCACCTGGCTTGTTGGTCATTTTTACTTCAGAGAAGTCGCTACTTAGCTTATTAGCCCATTTATTAACTGGATGATTGATTCTTAATTCCACACTCGGGCATTTATCCAAGATGATAAACTAGGATACAATACAGTAAAGCCACAACTATGTTCATTGTAGCCAAGATATTGAATCAGCCCAGATGCCCCTTAATGAACAAACAGATCAAGAAAATACAGTATATATACACAATGGAATTTTACTCATCCATTAGAAAGAGTGATATTGCATCATTTGCCAAGAAGTGGAAAAACTTGGAAAAATTATGTTAAATGAAGTAAATAAGGCTCAGGAAGACAAACATTGCATAGCAACTCTTTTGTACAACTACTTAAAGATAATAAAATATTTTTTAAGACATTTTATATCCCCACCTAAAAATTCGTAGTGTTTTCTTTTTCTTGGTATCTTTCTCCTAAACATGTTTAACTAAATTAGATCATCTATTTAAACACAATTATGTCAACCTTACTGTAATATAGCATTTAATTTACAGTATTTCTCAGACTATTAAATGCTAATTAATTTTTAATGGAATTAAATTAAACTGTTGATGAGGTCCAAGTGCTTATCAGTTCAAGTGCTTTAAAATGAAATTTCAAGTATATAGGTTTGTCTAATGAACTCTGCTCTGCTTTTCTGTTCATTATTTTCTACCAGTTCTCCAAGAAATCCAGACTCTAGCAAGCCATTTTCTTGTGTTTTTCAGTTATAATCTTATTAAACTAAATGCACACAAAGAAGTATATAAAATGTTATATATTATCTTTAAAAGGGATGTAAAAAAGCCTAGATTGAGGCCTTAAAATAGGACTACTAGAGATAGAAGAGATTCACTGTTAAGGATGTTCAATCTTTTTCTACTACATGATAGTCTCGTTATTAGCATTTGGTCTGCAAATGGAATGAAAACTAAGGAATGCACTCTTAGATTATTCCTTGGAGATGACTGGACAAATCCAACTGTTCCTAATTAATTTTAACTATGACAACCCCTCCCAAATACTGAACATTCCAAACCATTTTTGAGGCTGGTTAGAGATTTCCTGAATATAGTGGATTATAATTACAGGCAACAAGAAAAAGAAAAATATCATTAATGTGCTTTTCTCATAATAGGAACTCAAGTATCTATCATGTTGACTAAAATATCCCTTTTCTGGTTCTGAAAACATAAAAGTAATGCTCAGCCCTGTGCATCTGCAACTATGAATGTTAGACCACTAAGGTAATATAAATATAATATAAATAAATTAGGGAAAACTTTCTCCTCCGATTTCCAAGTTTTCTGCAATGCAGTTACATTAAACTTTCAACTTTGAAAAAAAGCATTAACCCCAGCACTTAGGAGACTGAGATGGGAGAATTTAGAAACTGTGGCCACCTTGGGCTATATGAGGAAACCCTGACTCAACCAAACAAATAATAAAAAGTATTTTTACAAGCTGGGCCCCAGTGGCTCACTCCTGGGGAGTGAGATCTACTACTCAGGAGGCTGAGATCTGAGGATCTCGGTTCAAAGCCAGCCGAGACACTAAAGACCAAGAGACTCATCTCCAAATAACCACTAGAAAACCAGAAGTGGTGTTATAGGTCAAGGGGTAGGGCGGCAGCCTTGAGCTGAAAGCTCAGAGACAGTGCCCAGGCCCAGAGTTCAAGCCCCTTGACCAACAAAAAACAAAAAGTATTTTTATACTATTTACTGTTTTTTGATTATATACTGGAATTTCTTTAGTAAGTTCCAATTAATAACTCTTTTAAAAAATACTATGCATCAGAAGGGGCATCAATGTATGAGGAGAAGTAATGTACCTACTACTTGGCGAATGTAACTGTAACCGTTCTAAATATCACCATGCCCAAAAAATTAAAATAAAAAAAGAAATTACATTTTAAAAAGCAAAAAAAAAAATTATGCCAAGCTTCTACTATACCAGGAAGTATAACAGCTTTTTAGTTCTACAGATCTTAAGTTTAAAATTTTAGGTCTATATTTACTAGCTTGTGTAAATTATTCCCTCTATTTGTAAAATAGATTGATAGATTAAGTAAAATTCCTGACAAACAGTAACAGGCAAAGAGAAGCCAACAATAATATTAGGGATATGGACATTATAGGAAGAAACACAATCAGAAAAGTTTAAAAAGAAAGTAATAAATGCCCTTTTAGTAATCTGCTGCTATTAAGTATCAGGATCACTCAAATTTTACTGTAACTAGAAAAAAATAGAACATCTCATGAATTCAACTGAAGTTAAAAAACACTGAAGTTATCCAGCACTAAATTTACCTTGAGAAGTCTGTACACTTACAGACTTACATAGGATATGATCTATAAAATAGAATGTTAGACAGGAAAGGTTTTCTAATTAGCTAATTCAAATTCCCCTATTAGAAGTTCTATGTCTTTGTTCCCAAACTCCAAAAATTGTTATTATTTGCTCATTAGTATATCCTGAATAATATGTGAATAATTCTTATCACATAATGAATGCCCAATAAATATTTATTGAGTAAATTTAAAGTTAAGAAAACAGAACTGGAGACTCAATGTCATAGCTATTACAAAATTGGAATTGGGGGAGGCCGGGAGTTTGGCCTAGTGGTAGAGTATTTGCCAAGCAATGCACGAAGACTCAGGTTTAATTCTTCATTACCACATACAGTTTAAAAAAAAAAAAAAAGTGGTGCTGTGGCTCAAGTGGTAGAGCCCTAGCCTTGAGAAAGCCCAAGAACAATGGTCAGGCCCTAAGTTCAAACCCCATGACTAGCAAAAAAAAAAAAAAGGGGAGGGGAGGAATTGGGATTGGAATTTGTACCTCATTAATCTAGTATTCTATCATCATTTCAATCATTTATTTGCATGATGGGAAGTTAAGACAATTAACTGGCAGGTAGAGAAGATAGCATAAATTAAAACATCTCTTAGATATTCCCTTTAAAGTGTCAGTTTTGTTTAACTGACAAAGGCCAAAAAATTTAAAGACAATCGTAGGATAGTGCCTTACACCTAACAAGTACAAGATTTCTCTTGCTGGGGTCACTGTGATAAGGTACAAGGAAGAGGCAAGAGGTTAACTTGAGCCCATGGGTTCCCAGGGCAACATAACTAGATCACCTCTACCAAGCCCTACATCCCTCTCTACCCCTTGAGGATGGGGGGGCGGGGAGGGTAAGTCCCTGATCTCAAGAGTCACTTAAGTAGGCCTAACTCTAAGAGTATGTGTGTATGTGTATGTGGGTGTGTTGAAAAGGTGAGAGGAGAAACAGAAAGCGACGTAAATAAACCAGATTTAAAACTAAGCTGAACGGTTATCTGAGTTTACTGGGCTCAAGAAGTTAAAAGAAATTAAAATTATTAATTTCTAAAAATTAAAACTAAATTTAAAAATCACAAATTTATATTCTGAAAGAAGGAAGTATATGGGGAATTATTAACAATTAGGCTCTTTTTTCCTGTGGTGTGACACTATAATCTTCTTGCTCCTTAAAGTCAGAACATTCTTAATTTACTCATTTGAATTTTCAAAACAAATTAATATAGTATCTTCTCTCAAACAATACTACTTCCTTACTGATACACTATTTACTCAGGATACATGCTAATAACTGAAACATATAACTTCAAGAACATATTTAAGTGACCATAATTAAAGTGACCATAAAACTGACAGAGCCTGAAGCAAATCTCCAAAGATGAATGAAAGCAAACAGAAACTTAAAACATAGTATTAGTAAACAGAAACTTAAAACATAGTATTACCTAAGGAGAAAAAAAAAAAAGTAGGCACACAACTAAGAGGCAATTCTACAGAAGTCTTCAAGAGAACAAAATCTTTAGGAGGGGAAAACTGCCAGAATTGGCTAACAGGGCCAGAAACAGCAGCCTGCCAGCAGGGATCTTGTTCAATGCCAGTCACTATAGCTAGACTCACAGAAAGTGAACACCCAAAAGTCAATGTTTCCATTTGTCAAATTTGAGTTTCAGAAGAACCCTTTCAAACAGAATGATGACCAGTGTGAAATCTCCTTCTATCCCATGTTAAACCCTTATATTCCCTGTTATCTGATGGCAGAAACAGTATAATCAACATCCAATAAATTTGAGAATAAACTTCCCTTATGATACTTAGAATTCTGCAAGCTGGGGCCAGGAGTTTGACCTAGTGGGAGAGTGCTTGGCATGCATGAAGCCTTGGGTTCCACTCCCTGGTACCACACACACAGAAAAAGCCAGAAGTGGTCCTGTAGTGCAAGTGGTAGAGTTCTAGCTTTGAGAAAGCCCAAGGACCATGCTCAGGCCCTGGGTTCAAGTCCTAGGATTGGAGATATATATGTATATATATATCTGCAAACTGAATTAGTTATGTGAGGGGGGGAGAGGAGAAGAGAGAAATGCATGCAGACATGTACATTGGTGTAGTCATATAGAAAAAGTACATATACACGAAGAAAAGGCCTCTTGCTGGGGAAATAACTCTTCACTTTATGCCAAAACAATGCCCAAATGCATGCCCCATTCCAATAGGACCAAAACTGCCCAACCAATGTATTTTAATTCAAGGGGAGAGGGAGACACTACAAGGCAGGAAGGCTGAAGTGGGCCCGGATCAAGGGGTACACGGCCATCAGCTGTGCAGGGAACAAGCTCAGTCCCAGAGGCTGGAATGAGGGACTTGCAAGGAACTGGCCAGATGTGTGGCATCTCATCATCCTAGAACATCATGCACATCCCACATCTAGGCTTTCCAGCTAAGAGAGGAAGCTGGCTCACAGTGGGAACGTTTAGGGCTTTTCTGGGAGGCACAAGAACTGGATTCTGAAGGAGGCAAAAGGGCAAAGGGAAAGGACGAGTTTTTGGCAAGGATTCTCCGGGTCATTCCCAGCACCAAGCCTTTGCCCAGACGGCCGCACCTGCTGATGCGTCCCCGGGATCCGCTTGGACAGCGACTAGCCCAGAGCCCCTCCCTGGGTGGAAGAAGTTAAGGGCTGAGTTTGGAAAAGTCAGAATCGAGGGGGGCGGGGGGGGGCGGGGGTTTCCTGACCCCGAAGTGAACCCGAGCGACCGGGAAGCGTCTGGGTCCCTGAATTAAACGGTTCAAGTCTCACCCTACGTGGTGAGGCTTCCTCGGAACGGAGGCTGCTGGCTCGGGGGACCCCGGGGGGAGGGAGGGCTTCCACCCGACTCCCGCGGGCCGAAGGTCGGCCGGGAGGGGAAAGGCTGCCGAGCCCCCCGCCCCCACCCGGCGCCCCACGAGGGAAACCACCCCGCCGGGGACCCTCGCGCCCTCCTCCGGACGAGCCTCGCGCGACTCGGCGGCTCCACAGGCGCGCACCTGGCGGGCGTCGGGGCCTGGAAGGAGAAACTTCCCGGGTCGGGGAGGGCGGGCGCGACGGGAGCCGGCGGGGGCCGCGGGCGGCGGGCGGGCGGCGGGCGGCGCGGGGCGTGGCGGGGCCGGGCGGCCGCGGATCTCCGGCGGGGGCCCGCAGTCTCACACTCCCCCGCGGACACGCCGGCTGCCCGGCCCCGGCACGGCGACCCGGAGGGTGAGGGAGGCCGAGGGCGGTGAGGCTGGGCCCGGGGGCGGGGGTGAGGGGGGGACACCGGCCGGGCCGGGCCGGCGGGCGGAGTTACCTGTGTCAGGGAGAGCGGGGCAGCCGCAGCCATGGTGTTTCCATCATGCACGGGAGGGGAAGGAAGGACGGGCGACCCGAGCTGCGGGCGGGGAGGAGGCGGAGGGAGCGGCCGTGGGCGAGGCCCGGCGGGAGGGCGGGCGGGCGTCTCTCCCAACTTCGACAACTTCCCTCGGCACGCCGCCCCGCCCCGCCCCGTGGGGGCCCGCCCGCTCGCTCCGCGGCCGGCCGGCCTCCGCAGGCCGGGGCGGGGCCTAAACCCTGGCACCGGACCCAAAGCCTCCGGACCGGAGCCTGGTCCTAGGGCCTGCAGAGGAAAACCCGGCACGGATCGTTAAACCGGACGGGTATCGGCTGCAGATGTGTGTGTGTGTGTGTGTGTGTGTGTGTGTGTGTGTGTGTGTGTGTGTGTGTGTGTGTGTGTGTACTTTTAAGGTGGTTCTGCCCTTCAGCTTCTAATTATGGGGGGAGGAAGGGAGGGAGGAAATTATTATGCCCAAGGTCCAGGTGGTTTGTGAGGACTAAATGAAATAATACTCGAGAGTAACAGTTTTATCTGTGTGCCACCCTTTGGACTAGAAGCTTCACTTCTGAACTGTGTGAAGGAAGGAACTGAAACAAATAAGCTGCGAGAGATGAGGAAGCGGAGTCAAAGTAAGTTTCTTACCACTGTTCATTCTGTTGCTTTGATATCCCGGGAAAGAAGCCAGGCGCGGTGGTTCACGCCTGTAATCCTAGTTACTCCAGGAGACTGAGATCTGAGGATCACGGTTCAAAGCCAGCCCGGGCACTAAAGTGCCTAAAGTCTGGTGAGACTCATCTCCAGTTGTCTTCCAGAAAGCCACAAGTAGTCCTGTGGCCCAAATGGAAGAGCCTTGAGCTGAAGAGCTTGGGGACCATGTCCAGGCCCAGAGTTCAAGCCTGCCAACTGACAAAAAAGAAAGAAATTTAAAAAGTCATTTCTTCTCAGAACCAAAAGCTACTTGGGAGGAGGAAGTAATACTTTCCTTGCAAGGTGCCTGATCCTACTTTTTATTGTTCAGTAAAAGACCACTGGAGAGGGTTGGGAATGTATCTATTTGAGTGGTAGAAGATGTGCAGCAGACCCTGAGTTCTATCCCAAACTTCTTTCTCTGAACTGACCTATCATCTCCTTTACAGAGTATACACTCTCCTTTTTTAACCTTTCTTCTCTATCTTATAAAGTCATCATCCCCCTAATAATTAATGATACTTGTCTATTCCAGACTAAGTGTTCCTCAATGACAAAGACTGTTTTAAATATATCTTATTTATTCTCAGATTTCATTTCTTTCCCATATTAAACAGACTACATACTTTCTCATACTGCCACCCTCAATTGGAATAACCAACCAACTACTTGAAATTCTCATCTATAAAAGCTCTGTTTATATGTCACTTGCTTCAAGAAACCATCTAGGAATGGGAGGGGAAAAAAACTGGGAGGGGGGGGAAGGGATGACATTGTCCAAAAAGAAATGTACTCTCAGTTGGCAATGTGGCCTAGTGGTAGAGTACTTGCTTAGCAAACATGAAGCCCTGAGCTCAATTCGTAGTGCCACAGAAACAGAAAAAGCTAGAAGTGGAGCTGTGGAGTTCAAGTCTCAGGACTGGCAAAAGAAAAGAAGGAAGAAAGGAAGGAAGGAAAGAAGGAAGGAAGGGAGGGAGGGAGGGGAGAAAGAGACAAAAGAAATAAAGGAAAGAGGAAGGAAAGAAGGAAGGAAGGAAGGAAAAAAGAAGTGTACTCTGACTTATATAACTTGTAACCCCTTTGTACATCACCTTTATAATAAGAATTTTAAAATTTTAAAGAAGCCTTCTAGAAAGTCTGCATCTCACCTTATCTCACCTCTGAGTTGTTCTGATACGATTTTTAGTATACCCTGCCTTGTTCTAAGAGTTAATTGTGGGTTTGTTTGTACCCTTCTGTACTGTCTTTGAGAATAAACAATTGATTCCCTTCTATATCACATAGTCTAACCTCAATTTGCATTTGCCCAAGTGGGTTTTTCTTTCTCAGTCATGATGGCCTTCTAGACAGCACCCAGTTGTGGTAAGAACCATTGCTCTATCAGGCCCACACAATTACCATTATAATGGCAGTCTCCATATGATATATTAGGAGAAAAAAAATTGAATAAAACCTAGGATATAGTTAGCCCCACTTCAATTTTCAGACTTTTTTCCACTGAAAGAAAAAACTCGGAATTGCTCTTAAGAGCTCCTAACTCTACTCTGATTCTCTGACAAAGTCAGAGAACCAAGCTATACAGGTCGTTTTGGACCTGTTTAAAGATTCAGTAGGATTTTCCTTGTCCTCCTTTTGCTGATATTCTTCTTTTTATCCCAATGGAAGAGATACTGTTTTCAATTCTCCTACTTCTTTTTTTTTTTTTTTTTTTTTTTGCCAATCCTGGACGTGAGCTCAGGGCCTGAGCACTGTCCTTGGACTTTCTCAAGGCCAGAGCTCTACCACTTGAGCCTCAGCAACACTTCCAGCTTTTTTCTACGTATGTGGTACTGAGGAATTGAACCCGGGTCTTCGTGCATGCTAGGCAAGCACTCTACCACTAGGCCATACTCCCAGTCCCTTCTCCTACTTTTGTACATTAGTTAGTATAAGCACAGTGGATGTTTCTGTCACTTTCCTATTTTCAATTATCATATATGAGCTTCACAACAACTCTAAAAGGATGTACTGTATTCATCACATTCACTTTACAAATAATATCATTCAGTGTTACAGAGGTTTTGCCCATGGTTATCAGGATAATAACTAAAGTAGTACCATCCAGTGAAATGAACAGACCTCAGACCCTAGAAACTTTCCAGTTCCATTTACTACTAGTTGTATTATTTAAGGTTGTTGTGAAATAACCCAAAGTTGTAGATATATAAATGAAGTTAAAAAGAAGAGGGCCGGGAGTTTGGCCTAGGGGTAGAGTGCTTACCTAGCATGCACGAAGACCTGGGTTCGATTCCTAGGTACCACATACACAGAAAAAAAAAGCTGGAAGTGGTATTGAGGCTCAAATGGTAGAGCTCTAGCCTTAAGAAAATCCAAGGATAGTGCTCAGACCCTGAGCTCAAGCCCAGGACTGGCAAAAGAAGAAGGAGGAGGAGGAGGAGGAGGAAGAAGAGAAGAAAGAAGGAAGGAAGGAAGGAGGAGGAGGAGGAGGAGGAGGAGGAGGAAGAAGAAGAAGAAGAAGAAGAAGAAGAAGAAGAAGAAGAAGAAGAAGAAAGAAGAAAGAAGAAGAGGAAACAACTACAAGTCAACCAGTTCCCACTAGCTTAAGCCTATCATCCCTAGTTACATAAGAATCTGAGACTGGCAGGATCTCAGGTCCAGCCAGCTGAGGCAGAAAAGTCCTCAAGACTTTGTCTCTCTACACAGAAACAAAGCTAGACCAAGTGATGTATACCAGCACTGAAGGAAAGCCTAAAGTAGACTGATCATAGGTGTACTTCCAGACTTGAAGCAAGACCCTATCTTAAAAATAACAGGGCTGTAAGTGTGTCTGTCCAGTATCATGCCAGCTGAGCATGCAGAGGAACTGAGTTTAAGCCACTGGTGGTTCAGAAACAAACAAAACCCTGAAAATCCCAGGGTAAGTAAAAGGCCTCTGAAAGCAGATTTCTGTGGGGTTTTTGTTAGTTTGTTTTTCATATAAACAGACCCCTCGGTCTCTTCTAGAACAGCTATAATTTATAGTAGCTTCTTTTCTTTCTCCACTCATAGGTTCTAGGTTCATTTAATAACAACGTATATTGAGAGATGGGAGCAGGCCTGTAGGGAATGGTGGGCCGGCTCCCAAAACAGGCCCATTGCTTCAGAGTCTGGGTTTTGAGAGGTTTTTTTCTTTTAATGAGACATCAATGACAATTTGCAAATGTGTGTCCCAGATCTCATCAAATCACTGGGTCACATTCCAAATCTATTTTAAAAGAGTAAAATGTAGCTATTGAAAGATATGTCATGATCTACTTCATTTTAACAAGAATGAACTGCATAGGGCAGACAAAAATAACTTATTTTTTTTCTAGGGCAATCTAATGTCTATGGGTCTCTAAGCCTTCTATTCCCCTGTGTACATGGGAGTGACTATAGAAATTAAAGATTATGAATTAATCTGTTCTAGACTAGATAGTCAATAAACAATAGCTGTAAAACCCCATTCTTTAAAGTCAACATTTAACTCTCTACCTCTTAGGCAATTACTAAACTGGTTTTGGGATACATTCTTTACAGTGGGGGTGGGGAGGGGTACTTGAACATGTGCATTCCTGTCACTGGAAAAGTAGATGCTCCCTAAGTACATAAAATTGTATCTGATGAATTAATATATCAATACTAAAAACCAACAACTTCCATTCATGTGCTTTATTTGTCATTTATAGCCTATAAGTCATCTTATAGGCTTTCTTTATCTTATTTCACAGAAGAGATATTTGTTCAAATTCAAAACAATTCATACAAAGGTTTTCTGATTTGACTCCTCAAATATAATATTTTGTTGATATCCTACAGAAATTAATTATCCCTAAGAAGACTGGGTAAAATTACATTCTTGAATGTGGAAAGCTGAAGATAAGGTTCTAGATTTATAACATTAAACCTGAGATAAGTTTGAAGAAGAAATCTTAAATCATAAACAGATTTGTCTCCAGTTATTCCTTTACTCCATTCTCACTCCTACCCTTAATGGAAATCACAACTATTTTTATTTCTTTGTTTTTCAACTTTGGGAGGTAACTGTCATATCAACTCACTGTTACATCCATGAAGTCCATATTTATAAAGTTGAAAAATATAGAATGAAGGGCCGGGAATGTGGCTTAGTGGTAGAGTACTTGCCTAACATATGTGAAGCTCTGGATTCAATTCCTCAATACCACATAAACAGAAAAAAGCCAGAAGTGGCACTGTGGCTCAAGTGGTAGAGTGCTAGCCTTGAGCTAAAAGAAGCTCAGGGACAGCATCTAAGCCATGAGTTCAAGCTCCAAGACTGCCAAAGTAAGTAAGTAAGTAAATAAAAACGTAAAATGATTGATTAAAACTCTGGGGAGGGAGAACTGTGAGGAACCCTCTGAATATACAAAGAACCACTTTATTCCCATGATTCTTTGAGAAGGACTTTCCACATAAATCGTGCTAAGCGTTAAAAATATAAATTGTACAAATTGTAATAGCAATCCAGAACTCACCCTTCTAAGCTGCTGGTTCATAAATATAGCCCATCATTGTTCATTTTTGCCCAGAGCAGAAAGAATAAGTGAGGCTACACAATAATAACAATTGTGCTATACAAATAATTGTCCCTGTGCCAGGGCCTGAGCCATGAAAAGGACAAGCAATAAAAGATGCTAAATGCCACTTACACCCAGGGCATGATGGATAGTTAGTTCAAAGTTTTCATCCTCACCCCATTTTTCAGTGCCAGGGAATGTCCTAGAAACAGTCTGAATTTAGAAATGGAGAGACCCAACTTGGGCCATTCTTTCATTCATTTATTTATTTATTTATTTTTGTGGGTCAGGGGGCTTGAACTTGGCCTGGGGCTGTCCCTCAGCTCTTCAGCTCAAGGCTACCACCCTACCCTTGAGACAAACCCCCACTTCCCATTTTCTGGAGGTTAATTGGAGATAAGAGTCTCAGGTCCTTTTGTGCCTGGGCAACTTGGGCCATTCTTGACTCTACAACTTCTTAGTTTTGAAACTTAGGACAAATCAATAAGCTATCCTATCCCATAGCCTCCTCCTCAGTCAACCAAAGATTCTAACAGCACTTAGCAAGTTGCACTATTATGATGACTAAATGAGATTGCATATACAAGCCTGGCACAGAGCAGACGCTAGGTAAGTATTAGTTTCCTTTCTTTCTTACTGCCCAACATTTAGGGTTTAAGGAGCAGCCTGAACAAAAAGAAAAAGAAAAAGGAAATAAATCATTTCTTAAAGGTTTTGGTGGTATTCCAAGTACTTCTGAATGATTTTTTCAAACAAAATATTCTTTGTCCTATTAGGATTATTTATTCATTGCTATGGAGTAAGAGAGATTGTTGTTACATTTATGTTCCCCATATACATTGGTGTCTATTGAGAAAGAAATGCAGTAAGAAATGCAATGAGCAAATGCAGTGAGCAAGCAACTGCATTGGTTTCTAGTACATTCTCATTAGAAGCCAATGCAGCTATATACATGTCCATTTTTCCTTCCTTTCTTCTCCCTCTCTTAGGAAGGCTCCTGGAAACCATCAGAACTCAAAAAGAATACTATGGGAAAGAAAGTATTTGTAGTCATAACTGCAGGTCCTTTCATCTACAGATTTCAAAGCATTTTCTCCATCAGTAATTATTATCCCTGCTTAACATGTGTGAATACTGAAACACCATCAAATTAAGAAGCTTGTCCTAAATCACAAGGCAAGTCAGAGGATGAACTACAGACAGAACAAAGTCATCCGGTTTGCCAGCCTTGGGCTGTAAATAAGGCTCATGAGAGTCAAAAGAAGCTTCAAGGATTGAGAAAAAAAATGTTTGCGAGAATCCTGGTGCTGCACCTTGTCAAATTTGGCTTCAAATTTCAACTCAGTCCTTTACAGGCTGCACATCTTCAAATCACCAACTAAGTCTTGGCTCCTTTCTCTGTAAAATATGAAAACGCTGGGCCAGGAGTTTGGCCTAGTGGTAGAGTGCTTGCACAAAGACCTGAGTTCAATTCCTTGGTACCACATGGATAGTAAAAGCTGGAAGTAAAGCTGTGGCTCAAATGGCAGACCTACTAGCCTTCAGAAAGTCCAAGGACAGTGCTCAAGGCCTGAGTTCAAGCCCCAGGACTGGCAAAAGAAGAAGAAAAAGAGGAGGAAGAGGAGGAGGAGGAGGAGGAAAGAAAATGCCTGGTGCAATGTCTAGCACTTTGCAGATGCTGATAATGTTGGATCATGTGGCTAGGAAAAACCAAGACAGCCCTCTCATGTACATATAATGACAAACAGCCACTCCTTCAGTTGAAGATTGTTTTAAGCCATAATCACAGTTGTGTCTAAGCTTAAAACCATGACTGTGTACTGAACATGTCACATTATAGCACAATAGAAGACGCTTTGTTCAAGCCTTCAGTGCTTTCCTTTGATTCTGTGCTTTCTAAGTCCACTGTGTTTAACAAGTTCTGTTGGCTGAATCTTCCATGCATTCCCCAACTTCAAATTGTATTTTCAAAATACACTCAGTTCTAACCATCTTTTCTACCCTAGTAGTTATATTGGGGTTTCATCCTAGATCTTCAAGTTTGCTGAGCAGGAGCAATACCATTTGAGCCAGAACCCCAGCCAACCTTCTCATTCCTTTTATTACTACATGTTTCTCATCAATTACTGCTAAACTTCCTTAATTGATTTTCCTGCTTCTGTACTTGTGTCATTCTCCATATCAATGAAAGATCTTTGAGAAAACATAAGTCAGATCTTAGAATAAATCTGCTTAAGCCTGGCATGGTGGCTCATGCCTGTAATCCCAGCTACTCACAAGGCTGAGATCTGAGGATTGGAGTTCAAAGCAAGCCTGGGCATTAAAGACCATGAGACTCTTATCTCTAGTTAATTACTAGAAAACAAGAAGTGGGGCTGTGGCTCCAGGGGTAGTCAGTAGCCTTGAGCTGAAGAGCTCAGGGACAGTGCCCAGGCCCAGAGTTCCAGCCCCACGACTGACAAAAAAAAAAAAAAAATTAACCTGTTTAAAACCTACAGAGGTTCCACTCCTTCCCATGGCCTACAGTAGATGCCAGAACTTTCCAGGTAAAGGATTTGTGAACCAAGCACAGAAGAACCAGTTAGTTCTGAGCATGCAGAAATAGTGAATATGGGAGAGGGAAAAATAACAAAGGAGCTTTTAATGAGTTAATGGGCAAGAAAGTAACCCAGTCAAAATTATAAATAAGCTGGGGAAGCTTAGAGAAACAGATCTTTCTAGAAATTCTCAGAGATGCAAAATCACCACTGGAAACTAAAAATGTCTCACTATTTTACGTTTATCAAATTTTCAATTTTAGTAGCTTTGTTTTTTTTTAATGACTTCTAATGAGGAACCTGTTCTAATTTTCAAAAAAAAAAAATCCAGATTATAGATGAGGAACATTAACATCAAAATAGTGGTTAAGCCCAGGTACAGAGTTCAAGCCCTATGACCCACGGGGATGGGGGGCGGGAGTGGTTAAATGGTCAGGCACTGTGGCTCATGCCTGTAATCCTGAGGCTCAGCTCTGAGGACCATGGTTCCAAGCCAGACCAGGCAGGAAAATCCATGAAACGCTTATCTCCAATTAACCACTGGAAAACTGGAAGTGGTGGGGCTGTGGCTCACAGTAGTAGTATGCTATTCTTGAGCTAAAAAGCTCAAGCACAGTACCTAGGCCCTGAGTTCAAGCTCCAGGACTGACAAAAAAAAAGCAAAAACAAAAACAAAAAGCCCATGGCTTTGGAATCAAATTTGGGTGGAATCAAATTTGGATTGGATCAAGGTCTTCCATTTATGAACTATAATGTGATAGACAAGTTTGGGGGAGCAGGTTGTTTTTTTGTTTTTTTTTTCGGGGGGGGGGCTGTTGCTAGTGCTGGGGCTTGAACTCAGGGCCTGAGCACTGTCCTTGAGCTTTCTCAAGGCTAGCACTCTACCACTTGAGCCACAGCACCACTTCTGGTTTTTCTGTGTATGTGGGACCAAGGAATCCAACCTAGGGTTTTGTGCACTCTATCACTAGGCCACACTCCTGGCCCCCATGGACAAATTTTTACAAGTTTGAGCCTCAGTCTTGCACAAACTAATTCACAAAGTGATTGAGAAAATCAAATGGCTGGTGCTTATAAAGCATTTTTCACAGCATCTGGCCAATGGAAAGGAGTATTCAACATATAGGGATTATTCTATTATGATGATGATTTTAATTAAGAATTTGCTTGTTGGGCCCGGGAGTTTGGCCTAGCGGTTAAAGTGCTTGACTAGCATGCACAAAGACCCGGGTTCGATTCCTCGGTATCCCACATACACAACCAAGCGGGACGTGGCAGAGACGAGACACAACCAAACCGGAAAAGTGGCAGAGACGAGACTGCGACGGCGACAGAGAGCGAAGGAAGCGAGCTGAGCTGAAGTGAACAGAGCCCAGCCGAGTGGTGGCCGGAGCGAGCGGGGCCAGAGCAAGCCAGGAGCAGGGCAGGGCCGGAGCGAGCGGGGCCGGAGCGAGCGGGGCCGGAGCTAGAAAGGGGGCCTAGCCGGGCCGGAGCGAGCAGGGCCGGAGCGAGCGGGGCCAGAAAGAGAAAGGGGCCAAAAAAAAAAAAAAAAAAGAATTTGCTTGTTTTTTATAACTGCATCATCTATATGAGCTTTATTAATTATCAGTACTATCTGTGTACTTTGAAACTGCCCCATTCATAGCAAATTTAACACTGAAGTAGACAAAAGCTAGGCCTATATATTGGAAGCACTCTGACGCCTCATTGAGAAAATAAAAATATTTAAATAGGAAAGTATTTTTGCACTTAACTCTACATGAATGTATTTATATTATCTTTATAAATAAATGGTTACAAACAATTTTTTCACCTGGGCACTGATGACTCATGCTTGTAATCTCACAAGACTGAGAGCTGAGGATCAAGATTTAAAGCCACAGAAAAGAAAGTCTGAGATTCTTACATCCAGTTAACCACCAGATTAGAAATAAAGCTATGGCTCAAAGTAGTAGAGCACTAGCCTTGAGCAAGAGTTCAGAGACAGCATCCAGGCCAGGAGTTCAAGACCCATGACTGACGAACTAACAACGACGACAACAACAACAATAACAATAATAATAGACCATGCTCGTAGCCCCACACTTCCTTTTTGAACAATATGGCCCACTTCCTCATTTTCTCTCAGTCTGTCTCTCCCCATGTTGTATGCTTCATTTCCAACATGGTGTCTAGGAAGTAGTACTGCTCACTTGGTTCATCCTTTGTCCCACCAGTTTGTGCTTCCCATTCCTCTCCCCAAATCAGATAACTTAAATACAAGACAGAGGGTACAGAAATCAAAAACCATGACAAAAGGGAAAAGAACCCCAGAGAATAAAAGAACTACAACCAGTACAATAAAGAACAACAAACACTTTATAAGCTACTTTTTTTGTCACACTCAGATTCAGTGCAGTTTGAAAAATCTTTAATACTTAACAGTGGCTTTGGCAAGACTATCAATCTTAAAGTCTATAAAATTAGCTCTATACTTAAATGTCTACATAAAGGATATAATAAATAGCTTTTTTTATTACAAGAGAAGATTTTGATTGGAACTTCAAAGGCTAATTATCTCAGACCCATAAAAATGCACTGAACCAAACCCTAAAAACTCATGACCTATAGGACTTGTTTTCAGATCACTGTAAGAACAGGTCTGTAGAAGAGTGAGATATACAAAGTACAGATCAGGGGACATCTAATTAATCACTTATAGTATGTCAAGCATTCTATAGTACAGAGCACTTACAGAGATGGGAAAGACATGAGTCCCACCCTTAAAGAATACACAGAATCTTAAGAGGAAGATAGGCAAGTAAAATGGGAATTAAAAGTACAATGAGGCTGTGAGTTTGGCCTAGTGGTAGAGTGCTTGCCTAGCATGCACGAAGATCTGGGTTCGATTCCTCTGTACCACATACATGGGGGGAAAAAAGCCAGAAGTGGTGCTATGGCTCAAGTGATAGAGTTCTAGCTTTGAGAAAGCCCAAGGACAGTGCTCAGGCCTGAGCCCAAGCCCAGGTCTGGCCAAAAAAAAAAATGTACAATGAAGTGGCTGGGAGCATAGCCTAGTGCTAGAGTGCGCGTCTAGCATGCACAAAGCCGTGGGTTTGATTCCTAGGCACCACATGCTCAGAAAAAAGCTGGAAGTGGTGCAAAGTGTCCAAGGACAGTGCCCAGGCCCAAGCCCAAATGAAATAAAGTTAAGAGAAGGTGAAGATTCCCATGAGAATATACATATAAGCCCCATGTGCTATAGGACAAAGGGAAGCTTATGGGAGGAGTCTATGTATAAGGCGAAATATTAAATATGAAGCAAAGAATGGATGGAGAAGGAAGTATACCAGAAGGAGAAAATAATGTTCATGAAGGTCCAGAAGCAAAAGAAAGCAGAGCTCTAGAAAAAGTCCTGTAATTCTGTTAGGTTGAAGGTTAGCTTATAAATATAGAAGACTAGGGTGCGATTTAAACTGGCCTTGTCCACTCTGATTAAAAGGTGTAGTCTTATTCCTGAGGACAATGTGGAGTAGTTTGAAGATTCAAGGTGGGGTGAATTAGATCATGGTATATATTGTATGCATATAGGGAGCTATCACAACAAACACCCCCATACAAGTAATATGTACTTATAAAATAATTTTTTAATCTGGAAGCTGATTGTAGGGATGCTACTGAGGCTGAAGTAGGAGGATCACTTGAGTCCACAAGTTAGAGACTGATCTGGGCGCTACAGCAAGATTCTGTATCAAAAAGAAATAAAGAAGCCAGTTCTTGTGGCTTGTACCTGTAATTGTAGCTACTTTGGAGATTGTGATATAAGATCACAGTTCAAAGCCAGCCAGGGCAAGAAAACTCCATTAGATTCTTAACTCCAACAAACCATCAGAAAACCTGAAGTGGAGCTATGGTTCAAAGTGATAGAGCTCTAGCCTTGAGAAAGAAAGCTCACTACAGAGAGGAGAAAAGGGGATGAGGGAGAGGGGGGAAAAGGGGACAGAAGGAGTGGGAGGGAGGGAGGGAGAGGATTAGCTAGAAAGAGGGAGGGGAGGAGAAGGGGAGGGAAGGAGAGGGAGGGAGAGAAGAGGGGAAGGAGAGAAAGCAAGAGATAGAGTGCAGTAGAAAGGCATGCATTTCAAAGTCATCAGCCTGTAGAGGCATATTAAGCCATAGGCCAGAAGAAAACATCCATTCAAGTGTTTAAAAACTCAATAAGTCCTAGCAATTAAGCATTGCGCTACTCTAATATTAGAGGTCAAGGAAATAAAGAGCCAGCAAAATAGGCTGAGAAAGAGCAACATAAAGTTTAGAGGGAAATTACAGAAGTTGTGTCCATCCTCGAGCTAAATGAACAGTGTTTCAAGGAAGGAAGAAATGAACAAATGTGTTAGATCTTATCACAGTGTTAAATGAGAATTAAGAATTATCTCCAGGGGGAGGGAAACGGGTACCAAGACATGTGAAAGGGTATCAATGTATGTGAATTAATGCACCTTCTATCTGGCAAATATCATGTAACCCTTTTACTAATTACAATAAAAAAATAAATAAATAAATAAATAAATAAATAAATAAAAGAATTATCTCCAGAATTTGCTACACAGAGTCTTTTGACCCTCAACTAATTGCTGCAGTGGAGGGAAGGGACAATTCCTGATTAGAAATTCTCTTTCAAGAGAGAATGAAAAGAGGAGACTTAGAGCCAAGGAATACAGAACACTCTTTAGAGATGTTTAGAGAAAAGAGAAATAATGTTGGTATCTAGGGGAAGAGGAAGATGTAGAATCAAGAGAAATTTCCTACCATGAAGAGCCTAGCATTTTTAAAATTTGTATTTTAATGTCAGGATAAGGTATAGAGGGGTTACAGTTACATTCATCAGGTAATGGGTGCATTACTTCTCTACCCAGCATTTTTTTTTCAGCTGATGGAACGTTCCCATAGAACAAGAAACACTAATGGTGTAGGCAAGAAAGAAAACTAGAACACAAGGGGGAAGATATTGGCTTTTAGAATACCAACAAGAGAGCTAACTGGCTGGCTTCATATATATGAATGTAGGTAAATGGATTATCTACTGAAAGAGAGAGAAAAAAATAGAAGATGATATCAAGGAAAGGAAAGCTATACATTAAGCATTTAGAGAAAGTTGACAGACTTGAAAGTGTTGGCAGCACTAAACAGCCACTTAAGGTTAACAGTGATTAATTTTAAGAGTCCAGTTGACAGAGTTGTAGTCTTTCTTTATTCAACTTTCCCACAGATGGAAAGCAGAGGAGTTAGATTGCCTAGAGTAGAGATTTTGTAGAAAAAAATGACAAGGCAAGAGGAGACAAGAAAGAAAGAAGCATAACAAGGAAATGAATATAACACCAGACTTTTGAATTTCAGTGACAAAGTAAGGAAGTGAGGATATTAAATGGGTAAAAGATGAAGATAAAAAGATGTTGAGATCACTAGACTGTAGTAAGATCAGGGGACTGTGATTATCATTGAAACAGGAAAGCCAGGGGAGTTAAAAACACAAAAGATTACTAGGTTATTAATAAATGAAAATAATTCCTAAAACCATAGTAAAATTAAGACCCACTCCAGATCCATAAAAAACTCACTCTGTGATGGGAAGATAAAGTAGAAAAAAATGAATACTACAACAATGTACATATAGTGGCTGTGGAAGCCAAGAGAAATCTGCAAGTAAATGTGAGGGTCAGGTAAGGAAAGCATCATAACAAGGTGACATTTGAGTTGAGCCTCAAAATAGAGCAGGTACAGAGCACAACATCGAGAAATATTCTCAGTTTTTGTGGTGAGTAAGCAGAAAACAATGATTGAATCACAGGATGGGAACTATGGCTGATGGGAAACTAGAGTGGGCCAGGGGTGAAGGGAGGGAACTTTGAATGCCAAGAGCTAACATTTGGAGCTGCAGTTTATCCTGGTGCCTCTTAAGAGGTGTAGCCGAATGGGTGGTCTTCAGGACCCTGGATGCATGCATACCCATGTGTTGAAGGCTTCCTTTTGCTACCTGGCCATGAAAAGAGTGGTTTTGCTTTGTCACAATTTCTCCAAGATGTCTTGCTTTACCAACAGGCTCGAAACAACAGGGAAATCCATCATGGATTCTAAAACAACGATCCAAAAATTAACCTTTTTATCTTTATAAATTGATTATTTTAGTGTCAGAAAGCTAATTAATCCTCATACCGATACATGCCTATTTTCTTATTAGGATGGAGAAGCTAGGGTTCTTTCTATATTACTAAGCCCAGTTATTCATATATTATGCTTCACTAGAATTCTGTGATCATCCTTTTTTTTTTGGTCAGTCATAGGGCTTGGACTCAGGGCCTAGGCACTGGGCTGAGTATTTTTGTACAAGGCTAGTTAGTGCTCTACCATTTTGAGCCACAGAGCCACTTGTGGTTCTTTAATGGTTCATTGGAGATAACTCTATTCAATCTCTTCCAAGGTCCTTTTCACCTCTGAAATATTCTAATCTTCCATTTATAGCTTTTAAAAAAAATGAAAATTCATTGTATGTGCCAGCAATTCACAGGACAGGAGACCTTCTCACTGACTTCTACCTCTCCTCAAACCTCTGTTAAGAATTATATTTAAACTCTTGAAAAAGAGTGTGCTGTCAGGGCCTTTATTTTACTCACTGTGTTAGAGCGAAAAATCACGTAAAGGGTTTTGTTTTATTCCAGCAGCTCAAACAATAAAACCACCAGAATGAAATGTAGCATCATTATGTACTGCCCTCAAGTGGTAGTGGCCCAAATATCTTTTCTTGGTTGCAGTTTGAGAAATAAAATACTCTTTCAGAATAGCTAATGGTGTGTCTAAAGGTAGGCAAGTCACAGAGGCCCCTAGGTAGAAAGTTCCTTAGAGGATGCCCTATCCAAATCATCTTTTTTTTTTTTAATAGTAAGAAAACCAAAGGTTGGTTTTGTTTTTTGAATGCTGCTAAAGAAAAACAGTGAGCAGCTAAACAGAGGTGCACTGTCACTGCTATATAACCCCTCTCTTATAAAAGAGGAGCTGAAGCCAGTGACTCAGGCCTGAAATCCTCACTACTAAGGAGGCTGAGACCTGAGGATTGTGGTTCAACTGCAGACTGAGTAGGAGGAAAGTTCATGGGTCTCTAATCTCCAATTAACCACCAGAAAACCCAAAGTGGTGCTGTGGCTCAAAGTGGTAAAGCTCTAGCCTTGGGCTGAAGAGCTCAAGGACAACCCTCAGGCCCAGAATTCAAGCCCCATGAACAACAAGAAAGAAGGAAGGAAGGAAGGAAATAATGAAGAAAAGAGGGGCTGAGGCCCTTATGACATCATCCTTGATTTCTCATAAACATCTCGAGTTTAACATCTGTTTCAGATTAAACAGAGCTAATGTTGCTGCCAAAGCTGCTCCTTCTAGGCTCCTTCCTCTCAGGAAATAGCCCCATTCATCTAGTTACTCTAGCTTGAAGTAACTGTTGGCTCCTCCATTCTCCTCAATTACTAAGTCTACAAAATATAAAAATGTTACCTCCGAAATTATCCATTAACCCACATTAATCCATTCCTCTGTTTCTACCAGTTAGCTCATCTTTCTTGCAGATTAGCTATGTAACTGGCCTCCTTTCATCCTTTTCTCAGCTTCTCTTTTTTTCTATTCGCTACAGACCTACTTTCCACAAAGTAGCTATAAAGATTTCTAAGAAACAAAACAATTACATGACTTTAGCTAAGCCTAGCAGTATTTGCCTATAATTCCAGAACTCAGGAAACTAAGGCAGGAGGACCATAAGTTTGAGGCCAAACCGAACTGTCTCAAAAAATAATAATAATAAAAGAGGAGGATGGGGCCGGGAATTTGGCCTAGTGGTTAAAGTGCTTGCGCAGCATGCATGAAGACCCGGGTTCGATTCCTCGGTACCACATACATAGAAAAAAGCTGGAAGTGGTGCTGAGGCTCAAGTGGTAGAGCTCTAGCCTTGAGAAAGTCCAAGGACAGTGCTCAGGCCCTGAGCTCAAGCCCAGGACTGGCAAGAAAAAAAAAATAAATAAAATAAAATAAAAGAGGAGGACGAGGAAGAGAGAAAAAAAAGAGAAAGATGAGGAGGAGAAGGAGAAGGAATAAGAAGAGGAAGAAAAGAAGTGGTGTGTGCTAACTCACACCTATAATCCTAACTACTTCAAAAGCTGGGATCAGGAAGATCACAATTCATGGTCATACTTAGCAAAACGTTTGTGAGCCCCACGCCCCCATCTCAGTTAATAAAAAATTGGACTTCATACCCTGTGCCTGTTACCTAGCTACCTGAGACATACCTGGGAAGAATTTAGTCCAGGCTGTACTGGACAAAAAGCAAGACTTCAAAAAATAACAAAAACAGAATGCAGGCTTTGAGTTCAAACTCTGGTACTGTCAAAAACAAGTTTAATGTTGATGCTTATGTTAATTGAGTGTAGTGTTATGTTCCAGGAACTAGTTTAACCACTTTATACATACTTAGTTTTCACAACAAGTTCATAAAGTAAACCACAAATCTACCTCAATTTTGTAGACGAGAAACTTTGATGCAGTAAGATTGTATAATTTACCAAGATAACACAGCTGCAAGAATGTAATTCTGACAGCTTAGTTCTCAGATTGATTCAGTGACTTTTAACGTTTTCTACCACATTCTACTGGATCATGGCACTAACTAATCCCAAATACTTTTATGGATTCTTACATTGAAACTAAATTTCCAACTCCTTACCAACACCTACAAGGATCCTTGTGTTATGTCTCCCTCTTAACCCGCCAAACTCATCTATACATTTTTGTACTTTGCTTATTCCGTAAGGCTTTCCATTCTCCTCTCCCAGCTTCTTTGAACATAATAAACTCTTTTGCCAATAGTTTTTGGGGTTTGGTTTGGTTTTGTAGTCCTGGTGCTTGATCTCAGAGCCTGGGCACTGTCCCTGAGATGCTTCTGCTCAAGGCTAGCATTCTACCACCTGAGCCACAGCGCCATTTCCAGCTTTTTCTATTTATGTGATACTGAGGAATCAAACCCAGGACGTCATGCATGCTAGGCAAGCAGTCTACCACTAAATCACATTCCCAGCCCTGCTAACAGTTCTTACATATTATCCAGCTCAATTTTTCTTCTTCCTGATCACGTAGCTGCTTCCTGTTGGGACTACTTTCAACTCATTCCTCAGGTTGCTTTTTTCTTTTCTTTCCTTTTTTTTTTTTTTCTTTCTGTTCTTGAGACAGGATCTTATCTCATCCAAGCTACCCCAATTGGTCTGAAACTTATGATTTTTTTTTTTTTTTTTTGCCTTTTGGTTGTTTGAGTCTTTTGAGCGCTGATATTGCAAGAGTGTGCTATCGTTCTTGGTCCTTCCAGGATTTCTTTTGATTTTTTTTTTCCTCAGAGAGAACTTTCCATGCTTGTGATTTCTTTCCTTTTCTTTTTGGAAGTACTGGGGGGTTTTACACACTAGGCAGATGCAGTGACACTTCATATACACCTGTTATTTTTTAAATTAGGGTTCTTCCTTGTATGCTTTATCACAGCATAATTAATTCATAACAATTTGTAATTATGTTCTTGCTTTAATCCCCTTTCTGCACTAAAATAAATGCTATGAAGATGGCGGCTGTGTCTGAGTATTCTTTTGTATATGCTGAGTCAAACACAGTTTTCTGCTCATAGAAGGAACTCAAAAATATTTGTTGTATAAGCATATGTTATCTCGTTCTACTTTGTAGCTTCTGTTGATCAAGATTTCTACATCCTCATCACTTTGGTTTGTCTCCGCCCATACATATCCTTACTCAGCTTCATGATCTGTCCCCTATGTCCTAATTAGTCATAGTTCATATTGCTAATGGGCTCAATCACTTCATGTTTCCTGATTCAAATTCCTGAGAGTGAAATACTATCCCCCTCCCCACCCCAACTCATTTTCAAGAAGCCAGGCCACATGCATAAGTCATTGCCAAGCTCCTGGGTTGTTTGCCTTTATGTAATATTCCCAGCCCCAGCCTCAGTCCAAGTGTTTGTGTTCAAGCAGGGACTTGGATGGAGTTGATCAGCAGAGTCCTGCCCTTCACAAGGATGGGCTTGCTGATTATATTTGAACCCAAGTGACAGCACCAACCACGTGTTAACCTGTCATTTAAGGCCTGGATTTCCCAAGAATTGTTCTTGGAGGCCAGTGTCCCTTCATCACTGCGTTCAGTTTCTTTCAAGCTACAATCTCTTACATTTACATCACCTTTCTAAAATGCAAAAAGAGCATTTGCATCCATCTATCTGCATTTATTCCTCTAGCAACCACAAGACAGGAAGAATGCCACTTCCATTTCACAAATGAGAAAACCAAGGCTCAAGATAAAGTGTCACACTCAAGATCCCACACATACTAAATAAGAGCCAGCACTAGATGCCAGGTCTCTGGGCTCCCACATATGGGCTGTTTTTACTGTATCATTTCCTTCCTGCGTCATTTTAAATCATAGACAAGAGGACTCATAAGGATGAGCATTTGAATATTCAGGGAAATGTTTTGAAGGAATTTGACGATAACTGAAGTTTCCTATAAGGCAGCCCATCAGTGGGCTCTTTTCATACACATCAAGTACGTGAGCATTTACAAAGTAACTATGAGGTACCTGGCACACTGTTTTATATGTACTTTCTTACAACATTTGTGGGAGGCAGATATTATAATTCCTTACTATAGAGCTAATTTTAAAAATTAGCTCAATGGTCCCAAGTTTTAAATCTAATAAATGGTAATGCTGGGATCCTAATTTAAATCTAACTCCAAAGCCCGTTCTTACTTTATACTAGACTGGTCTCCTTCCCTCCCGCTCTCATTCTAGCTCTCCAGTGATAGTGACCTCATGCTTGCTAAGCAAGCAAGCTGCCACCGAGCTATTCCTACCTTTTCCTTTCTTTTGATCAGCTTTGCTACCTAGATTAAGTTACCTACTTTGTTTCCTCCATCACCTACGGTTCTCAGTATCCAATTCATGGCATTATTGTAGTTTTATTAGCAAGCGTGCAGTAGTAGACCTTATTCCAGTAAACATAGCTGACATGCAGCATATCTTACAGTTTAGTCTGCACCTAAATCTCTCATATATAAAGAGAAATCAATGATCAACTCCAATGGTCAAAAAGAACCAGAATATCTCTAATTATGAAGACACCGCAGTAGATATCAATTATTCTCAGAGAAGAGAAATTTAATGCATACTACAGTTAGCAAGAACACTCAACTCCACTAAGGAAGCAGAGTGGAAAAAAATGTGTTCAGTAAGGAGATTTAATTTGTGTCTGGCAAACTTGAGACCTTCCACGCCTTTGCCTATAATCTTGCTTGGTTCTACCCCAACTATATCTCTATCTTATGACCTCCATCTTTCAGGTAAGCATTTTTAGGCTCAAGGAATTTAAGTAAGCAGCCTCGGGTCTCATCTCTAACTGGAGGTGGGGAGGAGTTGAAGCTCAGTTTGGCACCATTGTACCAAGCTATCAGCTGGGTGCAAAATGGAAAAAGTACTAACAAGTTACCCTGATTTGTGACATTAAGACTCTTTGGATGGAAATTGACTCACTCGCAGATCAAATATAATTCCAATGTTTTGCTCATTCATTATTCTCAGGAAAGAAAAAATCAATTACATAAACATCAGCAAAACTTAGGGGAGATTTTCTGTCAGATGCTGGCTCTGAGAGTACTTTAACAGCACAGATAAGCACTAATATCTAAACAAATGAAAACAATACCATGTGATGTATACAAAAGTAAAAATAATAAATTTGTATAGTACTTTATAATTCATAAGGGACATCTTTATAAGTTACTTAATTTTTCTTCATATCATCCCTTTGAAAAACAAAGGTTCACAGGTGTTTATTTCACATAAAAGAAGAAGCAGACATATAGTATTTAATAGTCTCTGGTCTCTGTTCCTGCTCCTTTGTGATGGTACTCTGTGTTTCTCTGGAGTTCGGCAGCAGTGATTGGATCAACATGAACACATGATACTTGACTCCAGAACTCAAGCTTAAAGCTTTGGTCTGGGCTTTTGTTCAAACCGTTGAGATGGAAGAACTTAAAGAAATGAGGGAGAATCTGAAGTTAACTTCAGGGCTGCCACCATAAGAAAAATATATTGTGATCCAGATATGGCAGGGCACCCCTGATTGAAATTTCAACAACTGAGGAAGTAGAGTCAGGAAGATTGTAAGTTCAAGGCCAGCCTGGGAAATTTAGCAAGTTCTTTTCTTAACGTTAAAAGCTAGTAGGGTGTCTCAATGGTAAAGTTCTTGCTTAGCATGCTTGAGGCCCTGTGTTCATTTCTCAGTAGCGCAAAAAGTAGGTATACATTTTAAACCAGGTGAAGAAAATTTAAGCTACCAAACGGAGATCAGGAATAGAGATTAAAGACTTTAAAAAAAAAAAAAGTGAGACTGGGGCATAGCTCCTGTTGTAGAGTACTTGTTTGACTTTGGTACCTTTATGTCGTATATATGTTTACTTGTTTATTTGAAATAGGGAAAGGAAGAGGAAAAACCAAGATGATTGGGAGGGGGTGGGGTGAGGGAAAGTGGGAAAAAAACATGAGAATTAGTATCAATGTTCAAGAAGTAATTTGCCCACTATCTGACAAATATAACTGTAACCCTTCTATATCTCATCCTGATCAAAAAAAAAAAGCACAAGATCCTAAGTTCAAGTTCTAGTACAAATAAATAAATAAACACAAAAAAAAACAAAATAATAAGAGAAAATGCATGTGTATAGTTCAGAAAGCAATACTCCAAAGTAGAATGCCCTGTCATGCTAACTACTTTGTACTGAAGAGCGCAGAAAAAGCCTCCAAAGCAAAGACTTTCTCTTCTTCTTCTACCTTCCTATCTCCTACCTTTTCTCTCCCCAGAAGCTAGTCATAGGAATTAGGATATTCCAAGAATTCTCTAGCATGGGGCACAGAAACTAGAAATAGTTTCGTCTATCTTTCTGTATAAGAGATAGCCTTAAAGAAATTCCCTGGAGCCAGGAGTGTGGCTTCGTGGTAGAGTGCTTGTCTAGCATGTATGAAGCCCTGGGTTCGATTCCTTGGCACCACATACACGGAAAAAGCCAGAAGTGGTGCTGTGGCTCAAGTAGTAGAGTGAGTACTATCCTTGAGAAAGCTCACCAACAGTGCCCAGGCCCTGAGTTCAAGCCCTAGGACTGGCAAAAAAAAAAATCATTTTTTTAAAAAGAAAGAAATACTAGTCCTGGTGCTTGGCTCAAGTGGTAGAGCTCCTTAGCCTTGAAAAAGCCCAAGGACAGTGCTCAGACCCTGAGTTCAAGCCCCAGAACTGCCAAAAAAAAATTATTGAAGAATATACTTCAGGAGCAGAATGCTGCTATTCAAAAGATAAGTCCTGAGCCGAGAGTTTAGCCGAGTGGTAGAGTGCTTGCCTAGCATGCATGAAAACCCGGGTTCAATTCCTCAGTACCACTACATAAAAAAAAAATCAGAAATGGTGTTGTGGCTCAAGTGGTAGAGCTCTGCCCTTGAGAACTCCGAGAACAGTGCTCAGCTCCTGAATTCAAGGCCCAGGTCTGGCAAAAAAATTAAAAAAAATTAGTCCTAAACCAGATGCCATGGCCTACACCTGTAATCCTAGCTCCTAGCTACTCAGGAGGCTGAGATCTGAGGATCTCTGTTCAAAGCCAGCCCAGGCACTAAAGACCTGGAGACTCTAATCTCCAATTAATCACAAGAAAACTGGAAGTGGCGCTGTGGCTCAAGGAGTAGGGCAGTAGCCTTGAGTTCTAAGAGCTCAGGGACAGCACCCAAGCCCAGAGTTCAAGCCCCACCACTGAAAAAAAAAAAAAAAAAAGATAAGTCCTAGAAAAAAAAAAACACAAAAGAATTTCACCAAGGCTTGGGGGCCCATGGTTATAATCCTACCATTCAAGAGGCTGAATTATAAGGATCAAGAGCTCCAAACTAGCCTGAACTAATTAGCAGGATCCTATCTAAAATGAAAATAAACAAACAAAAATTGAAGGTATGGCTTAAGGGGTAGAATACCTACCCAACAAGCAAAAGCTCTGGGTTCAGATGTCACCATCTCCAAAAGATAAAGAAAAATAAGCATGATAGCTGCACCTGTAACCACAGCTACTTGAGAGGCTTACGGTTAAAAATCCGTTCCAACAAAAATAAATTAACAAGACCTCCTTATCTAAACAAAATCAAACGAACAAGCAAAAAAAAAAATTCCTGTGTGTGATGTCTGTCAACCTAGCCATGTGGAAAGCTAAAGTAGGATTGTAGTTCAGATCATTCAGGTAAAAACACAAGACCCTACCTCAAAATAATCAAAGCAGCCAGCCACACCTGGGGAAGGTGTGGCTCCAAGCTCATTGGAGAAGACTCAAGACACAGACATAGGGCCATATGGTTTGGGGGGGCCCATAACTATGGTACCCAACTAGTGGCCTATCAGATGGTGAAAGATCTATGTTTGTCAGCTGGTTCTGGAAGGCAGAAGTTTCCACATGAGCCATTTGCCAAATGGACACAAGCTAACTAGGTACAAGGACAAGCTCCAGCGAATGACAGCCAACATACAAGTCACTGTGGGACTCAGGCAAATGCCCAGGAAGGCAGTCACAGAGAAACAAGCCATAGATTTACCTTGTCTGTCTGTGCAACAAAGTATTGGAAAATCAAGCCAGATGGCACTTCCCTTTTTCTATTCACCTGTCATTGCTGTCTGTATTTGGTTCCCAAGTCAATTTATTCCTTTCCTTCTTGTGAAACAAAAATTAAACAGGCTTTGATCAGTTACTTAAAGGTAATAAAAGTAAATAAATGTAAAACATAAGTTGGAGAAAGTCTTTGATTTAAAAAAAAGTAACTAAAGCAAAATGGGATGTTGGTCTGGCTCAAGTGACAGAGAACTTTGCTAGCAAGTTCAAGGCACTGAGTTCAAACCCCAGTAAAACACACACACACACACACACACACACACACACACACACACACACACCCCAAGCAAAATACTACATTTCAAGGTGTATGACAACAGGTAGAATTTTTTAAAAAATTATTCTAATTTCTGAAATTTTATAAGTAGTAAAAACAAAAAGCAAAACAAATTTTAAAAAGATAGAAATCTTCAAATTGACCTGTATTGTTTACTCTTTACCCTAAATTCTACATAATCAATATCTTTGAGACATGCTAAAGAAATCCCTCTTTCCCTAGGGTAAATGCAGAAGTTAAGCAGTTAGAGCACAGTTAAATACTATGAGTCTTTATTCTAAGCATTCTTTTAATGTTTATTTTTCCTCTAAATAAGCTAAGATGTTGGAGGCTGGCGTAACTTGACTCCCTAATTGACTGCTGTTGGACCCTTCCTTGGTGTCTGATTGCTTTGAGCAAAGGACTTACAAGCCAAACACACAGCTGAACTGCTCCCATGCCAACACTGGCTGCTTTGAATACACCACGGATATCTTAAGGAAGCTACATAGTAAACACAGCTGCTTGCTGCCAAAGCACAACTCTGGTGCCTGAAGGCAACTGCCTCAACTAAGATTATTTCCAACAGCTTGAACTGAACATTTGCCATCATAAGCTCTGGAGACCTAGAGTCTCTAGGTGACCCTGTGGCCATTTCCACCCAGGCCAGAGGGAAGACATCTGTGGTGACCCATCAGAGGGTCTATGATTGATGCGAGTTGGGTCCTTCATTTGCATGAGGAACTGTGCTATATTTGGTGCATGCTATCTTTCATTTGCATGAAGATCTATCATAGACACCCGGCTACACATGGAATGCCTACTGATGCTGCAATCTTGGGCCTAATAAAAAGCTTCTCTCAAGTGGTCTTTTCATGCCCATTTTTTTTTGCCAGTCCTGGGACTGAACTTAGAGCTTAGGCCCTGTCCCTGAGTTTCTTTTGCTCAAGGATGGCACTCTACCACTTGAGCCACTATGCCACTTCTGGCTTTTTTCTGTCTATGTGGTACTGAGGAATGGAATCCAGGGCTTCATGCATGCGAGGCAAGTACTCTACCAGGAAGCCACATTCCTAGCCTGCACTTTGATCTTTATCATAAGTAGAGACTGCTGAATGGGGACTCAAGAAGTGGCAACAGAACAGCAACAGTGGTGGAGGTGACAGTAGTTACTGCTGCCACAATGGCAGCAGTAACTAGACAGAACTGGAGAGTTTCAGAGAAGGCATAGAGCAGAAACAATGGGGATAGGAAGAAAATCAGTACCAGAGGTGATAGGCAATGATTTGTAAAAAGTTAAAGGTGAGAGGCCATGGGCCCTGGGCCCTAGACAAATTTCAGGGAGCTGCTAAGCCTTAAAGGGCCAAAGGTCTTAGATACAATGGACCCAAGAGTTGTAACACTTGTCCTGAAACTCCACACCAAGTAACTGTAATATTTGTTGGGGTCCCAGCTGAGAGTCCTAGCACCTGAGACCTGTATAAAAACTGTAACACTAGAAAGTGCCACCTGCTGCCACTTGCTGTTGCTACTAAACATTGTGATAGCTGTCAATTGTCAAGACACTGGTGGTTAATGCTCAGAACAATAAGTCTTAAGTTCCTCAAGCCCCAGTCATTGGCTTCTAAAGCCTGGAGCAATGAGCCCCATACCTCTCAGTGTCTGAAGCTTTAAGCCACTGAATCTGCCAGTCCAGCCTCTAGGCCTTTGCCAGAGGCATGGAATTACCAGACTGGAAGCACTTCTCATGTATTCAGGATTTCTATCAAGGTAAGGCAAAAAGACCCCAGCCAGGTTATTAGTAAGATCTTTTTCAGAGAAATCAAAAATCTGTAACAATTGGTGGATCAGTCGGAGCAAATGCTTCGAGTTAGCAGCACTCATTAAATGAGCATTCCTAAACATCACCCCATAAAGCAGTCTACTAGCTCCCACATCATATTCAGATTCAGCAGCCAAGCCTTTCTCTGTTTCACTGTGGGGAGACTCATAGAAGTTATAGTGGTTGTTATAGAGTCATTTCCCAATCCAGAATAATCCAAAGATATTAAGGGTGCAAACATTAAACGAGGCACCAGCCAGAAGGAAAATAGGAGGAAGTTCTTGCTGCTCCTCCTCAACATTACAACCCATTTCCTTCCAGCCAGGCATTCTCTTCAATCCTGACATCTCATCCACACTTCCCCTTCTCCATCCGAGGGATCACGCGTTGTTTGAGGTCTGGATCAGATGTCACTTTCTTTATGATGTTTTAAGAGTTTTGTTGATTCTTTTTAGGTAATATTCATTGAGAACTTACTAGGTTTCAGGTTCGTATTTGTAGTCCTGTGGTTTACTTGACTGTTTGACAGCCACAAATGGCCCTGAATCCCTGGCTGTTGGATGTAAAATAAATAAATAAATATACTTACTAGTGGCTCCTGCATTTAATCCTATCCACTCAGGAAGCTGAGATCTGAGGATCACAATTCAAAGCCAACCTCGGCAGAAAAGTTGATGAGACTCATCTCCAATTAACCATCAAAACACCAGAAGTAGAACTGAGGCTCAAGTGGCAGTGTCAGCCTTGAATAAAAAGTGCTCAGGGACAGTGCCCAGGCCTGAGTTCAAGCCCAAGGTACTCTACAAGTCAACATTTTTCCCATGTGAATGTTGTCTACTCTACATTAAATAATGTAAGTACTCATTCAAACAACTTGGTGCAGTGAAAAGGTAAGTTTTGCTGTGCTCTTTTTGAGGTAGGGTCTTGCTATATATAGCCCAGGTTGGCCTCCTGCCTCTGCCTTCCTAGCACTGGGACCTACCCCACCCAGCCTCTTTGAAATTAGATAATTTGAGTTTAGAAACTATTCCTGCCTCTTACTAACTGACCTAGAACAATGACTTGCCAAAATATACACAGTTTCTGTAAAATGATGATAATTATGGGAACTTCTACAATGACATACATTGGTGATGAATGAGCACATGTTAGAACTCCACAAATTCATGAGAAAGTGCTTTTTTATCCATGAAGAACTACGAGAAAGTGATAATAACATTGTGAGCAGATGGTACAGAAAAGATACATACAAGACCAGCTAGCTTGCAAACAAGGAACAATTATTTAAAAGTTAGGGCATGGGACAGCAGAGAAGAAAAGTGACTTTCACAAAGCATGTTCCTTCTGTTCAGAGGAAGTCTGATTTTGTTTCTAAGTGATACATGTGTTAGAGGAAAATATTGCTGGGCGCAATTGCAACAATGAGTATTGCTCAGAAAACACTAAGTAATGCAAATGTATAAACAAAATCAAATCTCCAGGTGTCAGGGATAAACAGAAAGTGAGAATCAAGTTAATGGAGATTTTTACTTACCAAAAATTAATGCCATAAACTCCATGATAATGATAGTAGTCATAGCTACCATTTTTTTTTTTTTTTGCTAGTCCCAGGGCTTGAACTCAGGGTCTGAGCACTGTCCGTGGGCTTTCTCAATGCTAGAGTTCTACCACTTGAGCCACAGCACCACTTCTGGCTTTTTTCTATGTATGTGGTATTGAGGAATTGAACCCCATCTTTGTGCATGCTAGGCAAGCACTCTACCACCAGGCCAAACTCCCGGCCCCTTAGCTACCATTTTTGACTGTATATTTACATCAGGCATTTTACACATACTAGTTCATTTAATCCGATGACTACCTCAAAAAGTATAAATACTCAGGAAGTTGAGATGTAAAGATCTCAGTTTAAAATTACCCCAAGTAGGGGGGTGTGGGGGGGGAGGGAAATGGGTACCAAGACATGTGAAAGGGTATCAGTGTATGTGAATTAATGCACCTTCTATCTGGCAAATATCATGTAACCCTTTTACTAATTACAATAAAAAAAAAACTACCCCAAGTAGAAAACACCATGAGGCTATCATCTCCAATTTAGTTTGTTTGTTTCCAGTTCTGGAGCTTGAATTCAGGGCTTAGGCACTGTTCCTAAGCTTCTAGGTTAACACTCTACCACTTGAGCCATGGTGCCACTTCCAGCTTTTTTCTATCTATGTGGTTCTGAGGAATTGAACCCAGGGTTTCATGCATGCTAGGCAAGCACTCTATCACTAAGCCACATTCTCAAACCACACCAAAAATCTTAAAGTGGAATTGTGTGGCTGAAATGGTAGAGCACAGGTTTGAGCAAAAAAGCCAAGTGAGAAAATGAAGCCCTGAGTTCAAACTCAAGTATTGGCAAACACACACACACACACACACACACACACACACACACACACACACGTTCAATTTTGGCACTAATAAGGGAATAAATGGTATGACTTAGTGTGTGTGTGTGTGTGTGTGTGTGTGTGTGTGTGTGTGTGTGCCAGTACTGAGGCTTGAACTCAGGGCTTGAGCTTTCCTCACTTATGGATAGTACTCTACCTCTTGAGCCCCAACTCCATGTCCAGATTTTTTGTGTTTAATTGAAAATAAGATTCTTGTGGAGGGGCTGGGATGTAGGGATGTAGGGATGTAGCCTAGCAAGTACAATGTCCTGCGTTCAATCCTCAGTACCAAAAAAAGAAAAGACCAAAAAAAAAAGTCTTATTTTTTTTCTGCCTGGGCTGGCTTTAAAACCCCTATCCTCAGATCTCAACTTCCTGAGTAGTTAGGATTACATGCAACAGCTACCCCCAACATCTGGCTGGGTAGGATGTTTCTGACAGTCATACAAAGCAAAGGATAGGCTATGGAAATACGAATTCCAAACTGTCTTTTGTTTTTAATTTTATTTTTTGGAAGATAGTAAAGAGTGTTTTGTTAAGAATGCAAAATTACACCTCAAGACATGCAACAGGCTGCTGAGGGAGAGTCAGCGGGCCAGATGGGACGGTGTATATCAGGATATGAGGCAGGCAGTTGGATAAAAACCAAACACCACAAAGCTGATTTTACAGAGCCAGTTATTTTGCTTCCCAAATTTTGCTAACCTCATGAACATTTCCCCTCGTAAGCACCATCATTTGCTTCTAAGCAGAACCATTTCCCCCCTGTTACAGTTCACTCCTCTGAGATACTCTTTTAGTACTGGCTTCCTGCATCAGTCTGTCATTTCCTGGTTCCTCTTCAAGATCCTCCTCACTGTCCGCTTCGTCAAGTCCCCAGATATCCTCTTCTCTTTCCTTCTGCTTTTCCCTTTTCTTCTTAGCCTCTTCTGCCTGCTTCTTCTTTTGTATTTCTTCATACACTTCCCTCCACTGCTTTTCTCTGTCCTGTTTGAAACAAGTTTTTCAAAGTAATTTACAGGTGGTAAAAACAATGTTAGCCTACTTTAGAAAGATCTGGTGTTTTCCCATGGTCCTCAAGATTTCTAGGATGGGATTTATTTATATACAATTTTTTTGGTAAATGTAGAGTGGTGAGAAATATGTGCCAATGTACATATATGTAATTTGTTTACAAATAAATTAGCTATCCACTGGATAGCTAAGCATAAGTGCTAAATAATCTTTTTTAATTTTTTTTAACTAGTCCTGAAACTTGAAATCAGGGCACTGTCATTACTCTTGGGCTTTTTCAAGGCTAGCACTCTATCCTTGAGCCAGAGCACCACTTTTAGCTTTTTCTGTGTATGTGGTACCAAGGAATCAAATGCAGAGCTTCATGCATGCTAGGTAAGTACTGAATCACTAGGCCATGCTCTTGGCCCTATGCTAAATAAGCTAGATGAATTATTGTGTTCCTCATAGCAATGCTCGAAGTAAACATTACTCATTCCACTTTTCCTCCCTCCCCCCGCTCCCTCACACACTCTGTCTCTGTCTCTCTCTCTGTCTCTGTCTCTGTCTCTCTCTGTCTCTCTCTGTCTCCCTTTCTCTCTCTCCTTCCTTCCTTTTATTTATTTATTTATTTATTTATTTTTGGTAGTGGTATTAGGTTCTGAACTCAGGGCCTTATATTGCTATGCAAGCACTCTATCATTTGAGCTACCCTTCTAGCCCATCATCCTACTTTCTAGACGGAAGATGTAACATTTGGACTTATTTATTCTATCTGTCTGTCTATCTATCTATCTATCTATCTATCTATCTATCTATCTATCTATCTGCCAACAGTGTTTCATTCCATGGCCCAGGCTGGCCTTGAACTTGAAATACACCTGTCCTAACTTCCACAGTTCTGAGATCACTAGCCCCAGTTTGCCTGTGCTTCTTTATACATTTTTTGTTGTTCTCCCCAAACTGAGTATAAGTCCCATGAGGACAGAAACTTCTCTTATTTTATTTCACTGCTCTATCCCCAGCAACTACCACATTTCTTTGGACATCTCTTGGTAAAGTATTTGCCAGGTGAATATATGGGTTCATAATAACAGTTATTATGTATTGAATATATGCCATATGCCAGGAATGTATGATAATTGCCATTATCATTCCCAGTTGATAGATAAGAAGCATTTAAATAACTCAGCCAGATCATACAACCAGTAAAGGCTGAAGCCTACATTTCAAACTAAGCAGTTTAGCTTCAAAATACATACTCTTTCCAGAATATGATAAAAATTCAATAAAACAATATTAAAAGACTGGAGATATAGCTCAATGGTAGTGTTTGCCCAGAATGTGCAGACTCCTGGATTTTATCTTCAGCACCACATTTAAAAAACCTAACTAACACCCAAAGTAAAATGAGATAAAACTAATCATAAATAGTGTACTAACTTTTCCCATGACAATTACTTCAACAAAGTAAGCTTTCTCAATTAAAAAAGAAAAAAAGGCTGTGAGTTTGGCCTAGTGGTAGAGTGCTTGCCTAGCATGCACGAAGACCCAGGTTAGATTCCTTGGTACCACATACATAGAAAAGCTGGAAGTGGTGCTGTGGCTCAAGTGGTAGAGTGCTAGCCTTGAGGAAAGCCCAAGGACAGTGCTCAGGCCCTGAGTTCAAGGCCCAGGACCAGAAAAAAAAAACAAAACCAACTTGTGGTGCCTATGGGTTTTGCCAGTGCACTAAACATAAGCTTCCTGTTTGTTAATCATGTTGGCTTGACTGGATCTTCCTGCAGAGCCAGGATAGCTGGGTGCAGCATGCTACCATCATAAGGCCATTGTCTCAAGTATCAGTGCATTCATAAAATTGTTTGGGAAGAGAAATAAAGCTGTAAACAGGAGTATCACTTCCTCTTTCTCCAAGCCATCCATCTAAAATGAGTTCAGTAGCTCCCTTCTTGATCACTGTGAGCTGGCAGGGTAACACATCAACAGATTATAAGTTCTGGATTCAAATTCCAAGGCAACTAATGATGTTAGGCAGATAATAACTTTGAATCTCACTTCCTACATCTGAAAATGGAAGTAATAATATCTGTATTGCTAGGTCATCTTAAGGGCTGAGTGAGATACATTTTGCAATACCCTCACAAATTTACAAGTCCTAATTTGTAGATGTCCAATGAATGTGAATGTTCAGTCCCATTTCTCAAGGATATATGGCCAGAATAGGACAATGTGAGATTCATTTGTCAAATGAAAATAACAGCACACAATGGAAAAATAGGACATCAAGGGCCCAACTTGCCTTTCTTAAGCCCCAGGTACTATTTCCAACCTCCTCAGCAAACTCTTCATCATTTGTAAGAAGGAAATTGTCAAAGACGCTACCCGATTTTACCTGTTAAAAGGGAAAAAAAATAGCACTAGGTACCTAAATGTTGAAGGGCCTAAAAATCATCTGAAGAAGCTGGGGATTAGCTCATAATGGAGCATGTGTGAAAACCACAAGGCTCCGGGTTTATCCTCAGCACACAGACTCACCAGGAGGCCCTCGCTAAGTGCAGATTGTCAGGACAGAGTCAAAGATTTTCATTAATAATGGAGTTTGGGGAGGAAGTACAAAGGTTATTAATAATACATTGAATACCAAATGCTATATTGCTATAACTGATCTGCTCTAGAAACAAGTGAATTACTGTTTTCTCAAGTTCTATGCTCTTTCAATCCTTTGAATGCTGTGTTGGAGGGTTGCGAAGACACTTTTTCCATTCTTCTAGCCTCTACAGTGTGATCAGTAGTTCTGGCCCCAGTTCAAACTCACAAATCCTACTTCTTCCCTCCCAGCCTCTCCCCCGCCCCCTCTTTCTAGCAGTCCTGGGACTTAAACTTACTTGAATAGTAGTTAATAGAGTTAAGTTTACTGGGAAGGTGCTCCATCACTTGAACTATGACCCTAGCTTAACGAATCCTATTTCTGATGATGTTTTATACATAGATGCCATTTTTCAGGCCTCCCTTTAATCTGAAAGAATAAAAGAATATAGGAAGAACAGATTTGATTAAAACAATGTAAATAGAATTTAGATTCTGTGTGTATGTGTGTGTGTGTGTGTGTGTGTGTGTGTGTGTGAGAGAGAGAGAGAGAGAGAGAGAGAGAGAGAGAGAGAGAGAGAGAGAGAGAGAGAGAGTGTCACGAGGCTTTCTGGGCCTGGGCACTGTCCCTAAGCTCTTCAGCTCAAGGCTACTGCCCTACCCCTTGAGCCACAGCGCCACAGCCACATCCCAGTTTCTAGTGGTTAATTGGAGATAAGAGTCTCACAGTCTTTAGTGCCCAGGCTGGCTTTGAACGGCAATCCTCAGATCTCAGCCTCCTGAGTAGCTAGGATTACAAGCATGAGCTACTGAGCCCAGCTAGAAATTAGATTCTTTAAATTTTTAATCCTATGCCACATTTCTCTATTTCATTAAAAAAACATTTTTAGTATATATCTTTAAGGAAAAGATTAAATTCCAGTATGTAATGTTTAAATCTTTAATCCTATGCCACATTTCTCTATTTCATTTAAAAAAATTTTTTAGTATATATCTTTAAGGAAAAGATTAATTAAATTCCAGTATGTAATGTTTATTTACTTTATGGTAAAGAAATAGAGCATAAAGTACATAAGACCCAGAGTCAAACAGACCAGATCAGGCCAGGCATGGTAATCTTAGCTATTCAGGTGGTAAAGATAAGGAGGATCAGGGCTTGAAGCCAGCCAGAACACACAATAATTTTTTTTTTTTAAGTAAGGCAGAGTTGCCTGGGTGTTGTCCTTGAGCTCTTCAGCTCAAGGCTACCGCCCTACCCCTTGAGCCATAGTGCCACTTCTGGTTTTCTAGTGTTTAATTGGAGATAAGAGTCTCATGGACATTAGTATATAATAGTATTATATTATAATATAATACTAATTAGTATAATACTATTGTGTGGCTCACATCACCCCACTAAACTTCCCTTTGGCCATGAAACAAATGACATGATAACCATTTAAAATAGAAAATTATTATTGCTTCATTTTTTACTTATTTAAAATATTGGTTTGTGGGCCAGAAATCTGGCCTAGTGGCAGAGTGCCTGCCTAGTATGCACGAAGACCCAGGTTTGATTCCGCAGTACCACATACATAGAAAAACCAGCAGTGAGCCTGGCACAGTGGCTCATGCCTGTAATCCTAGCTACTCAGGAGGCTTAGATCTGAGAATCAAGGTTCAAAGCCAGCCCAGGCACAAAAAGACCAGAGACTCTTATCTCCAATTAATCTCTAGAAAAGGGGAAGTGGGGCTTGGGTAGAGTGGTAGTCTAGAGCTGAAGAGCTCAGGGGTAGGGTGGTAGCATTGAGCTGAATTGCTCAGGGACAGGAACCCAGGCCAAGTTCAAGCCCCATGATCCAGAAAGAAAGAAAGAAAGAAAGAAAGAAAGAAAGAAAGAAAGAAAGAAAGAAAGAAAGAAGAAAAACCAGTAGTGGTGCTGTGGCTCAAGTGATAGAGTACTAGTTTTGAGGCAAGCTCAAAACTGCTGGTTTTTCTATGTATGTGGTATCGAGGAATCAAACCTGGGTCTTCATGCATGCTAGGCAGGTACTCTACCACTAGGCCAGATTTCTGGCCTACAAATCAATATCTTAAATGAGTAAAAAATGAAGCAATATAATAATTTTCTATTTTAAATGGTTATCATGTCATTTGTTTCATGTCAGTGTTCAGGCCCTGAGTTCAGTCCCCAGGAATGGCAAAAAAAAAAAAATTGGTTTGTATAATTCCATCTGTATTTTCTAGCCTTTGGATTTATTTGGGGGGGGGCAGGGGGAGAGGTGTTGTCATCAGTTATGCTAGAAAATTACCTGTTTGTTGGCTTTGCCATTTTCCCTGCTTCTACAAGAATGTTCCTAATCTCCTATGTTCTCTTCATGGGCTTCTTACAACAAATTCTCAGACTCACAGTTTATAACAATGATAGCCTTGCTTCCTAAAACTTACTGGGAAGTTGACATTGATTTATTAGCCCCCTTTCCCTCTGAAAATTGTCAAAAATGGAAGCAAATGTACTCGGCTTCCTTTATAGTCAGTAGGAAAGAACACAGGAGAAAGAACTTTGTTAGATTATAACTCAGTACCACATAGACAGAAAAAAGCTGGAAGTAGCTCTGTGACTCAAGTGGTAGAGAGCTAGCCTTGAGCAAAAGAAGTTCAGGGACAGTACCTAGACCCCAGGACTGGCAAAAAATAAAAAAGAATTTTTAACAAGTTAATTGAACATTATTTGGTTTCCTGCAATATTCCACTTGAATCACAAAATGCAAAGAATATATGTAGGCAACTTAAAAAGTTAAGTTGCATCTCTGAAACTTCAGTTTTCTTATTAGTATGACGGAGGTAAGGACTGGAAGTATAGCTCATAACATGTATGAGGCCTTAGGCACCACAAAAAGAGAAAAGAAAAGGTGAGGCAGGGGGATGTGGCAAACTGTACGCAGAGTACTTGATGTCTGTGTGGGATCTGTAATGTGCTTTTTACACTACAGCCACACCACCCTCACTGCATTTTTGTGCTACTACCAACCCTTTGAAGACCATAAGATAATGTTCTTTGAATTCTCCCATGTTCTCTTAGCCTCTGTCCTGATCAAAGAATGCAATCACTTCTACCTAAAGGAAGAAAAATAAAGATACTTCTGGTCTGGAAGTATCAGAACAGGTAACCACGAGCTCCTCCATTCCCTCTCACACATCCACCCCCACCCCCAGGCCCTGCTCAGTGAATAGGATGGAAAGGAGGGTCGGAGAGAGCAACCAGGATCCTAGAACACCTGAGGAGACCCAAGGAAAGCCACCATCTCCAAGTATAATCATGGCTTTTCCAGTGAGGCACAGTGTATCTGGTAAACTGAATGCTCAGTGGGAGGGTGGAGAAGGACCTAGGAGAGCCTGACCAATCTACACATTAGAAGGATATGGTGGGGGCGAGTACAAGGACAGAATTGTGCAGGGTTATCTCTTTCTGACTCTGTCTCTGTCTGTCTGTCTGTTTGTCTGTCTGTCTCTCTCTCTCTCATACACATACAATGTAGTACATAACAAAGATAATACAAGATAACACTGGGTCTTGTCCTAGATCAGAATCTGGATTTCAGTAAGATCTGTAGGTGACTTATATGCATATTAGGATTTTGCAAGCACTCTGATGGTCTCTCTGAATTTCTCAGGTTGACAGAACACAGAGCAATTAGTACTAAATCATTTTTAATTTAGCTGAACAAAGATACAGTTTAAAATGTGTCTTCATTGAAAAAAAATTCTAAGGAAGCAAACAGATGAGACTTATTAATATAATCATGAATGTTTAGGAAATGTAGAAAGTTCTCCCTATTTATTAAAGAGAGGCAGCTTTTTAAAAAGGCAAGGGAGAAGAGATAACAATGTGAACTTGTGCAGATTGTATTCACATTCCTCAGATAAGACAGAAAGGAAGGATTCTATGTGTCCCTTCCTCCCTTCCTGTTGTTCTAATCTCCTACTTGGCATCTGTTAACTAAATACACAACCTCTTCCCACTTTTCTGTTGTTCTCTTTAAGTCTGGAAACCAAAAATCTGGATATAAATAAAGTAGAAAATGAATAATGAAAGCCTCAAAAAAAATTCCAGAGACATGTAAACTGTAGCTATCACTGGCCAAGCTGGGCAGAATGGAGCAGCCTGAAATCCCAACACTGAGTCAGGAAGATTGCAAATTTGAGACTACCTTGGACTACTTTTATCTTTTTTCTTTTTTTCTTTTTCTTTTTCTTTTCTTTTTTTTTTTTTTTTTTTTGGCCAGTCCTGGGCTTAAGCTCAGAGCCTGAGCACTGTCCTTGGACTTTCTCAAGGCTAGAGGAGCTCTACCACTTGAGCCTCAGCACCATTTCTGGCTTTTTTCTATGTATGTGGTACCGAGGAATCAAACCCAGGTCTTCGTGCATGCTAGGCAAGTACTCTACCACTAGGCCAAACTCCTGGCCCCTTATCTTTTTTTCTTTGTTCTTGTTTTCCTTTTTTGCTGGTTTTGGGTTTTGAACTCAGGGCCTGGGAATTATCCCTGATCCTCCTTGTATAATCTTAGTTACTCAGGAGGATAAGATGTACAGATTCCAGTTCAAAGATAGCCTGGGCAGACAAATACATTAGTATCTTATCTCTTCTAGCAAAAAGCCAGAAGTGGAGGGGAGGCTCAAGTGATAAAGCTACTTTGAGCAAAATAGCTAAGCAAGGTGTAAGGACCTGAGTGCAAGTCCCAGGAGGGCACAAAACAACTAAGCATCCTGCATCTGGTATCAGAAAGACATGTACTTTGTTCTTAGCTTTTCTGCTCACCTTAGCAGTTGTTTCTGGTAAATTATTTAGTTGTCTAGGCCTCCTTTTCAACAGAAATGTATTCACAGCAAAAATCAAATGGCTCTCCAGGCACAGGTGGCTCGGGTCTATAAACCTATATACTCAGGAGGCTGAGATCTGAGGATCACTGTTCAAAACCAGTGTGGGCAGAAAAGTCCCCCTGAGACTCTTATCTCCAATTCACCACCAAAAAACTGAAAGTAGTTCTGTGGCTCAAAGTAGTAGAATGGCAGCCTTGAGTGAAAAAGCTCAGGACAACCCCTATCCCTGAGTTCATACCATGACTGCCAAAAAAAAAAAATATCATATGCAAAGTTTTCTTTGTTTTGTTTTGTTTTTGCCAGTCCTGGGACTGAACTCAGGGTCTGAGCACTGTCCGTGGACTTTCTCAAGGCTAGAGCTCTATCACTTGAGCCATAACACCACTTCTGGCTTTTTTCTATGTATGTGGTACTGAGGAATCAAAGCCAGATCTTCATGCATGCGAGGCAAGCACTCTACCACTAGGCCAAACTCCTGGCCCTTGCAAAGTTTCAATACAATGCTTGATTCATAGTAAGGGCTCAATAAGCCTTTCTTTTTTTTTTCTTTTTCTTTTTTTTTTTTTGCCAGTCCTGGGGCTTGGACACTGTCCTTGAACACTTTTTGTTCCAGGCTATTGTTCTGCCACTTGAAGCATAGAACCACTTCCATCTTTGTCAAAGTATGTGATATTGAGGAATCAAACCCAGGGTTTTTGTGCATGCTAGGCGAGCACTCTACCACTAGGTTACGCTCCTGGACAATAGAAAAAAGTTTTATAATGACTATTAAGATGAATATAATGATCTCATTCTATTTTTATGTTTATTTATTTATATTTATTTATTTTTGCAGTACTAAAGATTGAACTCGGGGCCTCCCACTTGCTACACAGGTTCTCCACTACTTGAGCCATGCCTCCAGTCCCTTTTGCATTCGTTATTTTCCAGATAGGATTTTGCTTTATGCCTAGGCTGATCTGAGTATAATCCTTCTTCTTGTACTTCCCCAGGTTGCTAGGGATGACAGCACGTGCCACCTCACCTAGACGCTGGTTGACATGGAGTCTTTTTGATCAGGGTGGCCATGAATTGTGAGCTTATCGTGTAGCTAGGATTACAGGTTTGAGCCCCTGGACTGAGCTTCTTTATGTTTTAAGTCAGACTGTCAATATGTGATCTAAGCTGGCCTTGAACTTATGATCCTATCGCCTCAGCTTTCCAAGTGCTGAGATTATAGGCCTGTGCAACAGTGCTGCTAATTATCCTCCATTTTAAAGATGAGGCGATCAAGATGTATGCAAGTCTGTGATTTCCAACATGGGACTCTTGTGTTTTATGAAAGCTTAGAGGAACGGTTGATCAACCACTCTGAGCCCAGAGAGCTTTACCTGCCAAAGATCCAGGCCAAGAACACTGATGTTGTAGTAGTGACAAATGGTAGGGTCTGGCTTATATTTAGGGTTGTCTATTTCTGGATGGACCCACTCCCCTTGGTAATCGGGATTATCGATAATTCGGGGTTTCCATTGTCCCTAGACAAAAAAAACCAAACAAACAAGAAAGAATATATCATCAATATTTTTCTGATCTCATATTAAAAAAAATCCCATCAAATTTTTAAGACAATATGTTTGAAACATAAAAATTCCAAACAGGTTTCTGAGGCTTCTTTCGCTTTTCTTGAATGTATAGAAAGTTCCCTCTTTCTACCTAGAGGCTGAAAAGTGACATTGCAGGAGCTCATTTTGAGCCTGGTCCATCTGCAAGAGCTCATTCATGAAGCTGAGAAAATGTAGTTTCTCAGAAAGTCATCTAAGTACCTTGTCTCTTCTTGGCTGTTCTGTTTCTGGTCTATGACACAGGAAACTGTGGCCACATGCAATGCTTGCCTCAGTTTTATTGCTAAGCCATTTGTCAGCAGATTGCTTTAGTTCTTTGTGTTTCAGACAGGTCAGGAGTTAGCACTTAAAAAGAATTTCCTCTGATCCCAGCACTTTGGAGGCATAAGCAGGAAGATTATGAAATCAAGGCTAGCGTCAGCAATCAAACCTGTTTCAACAAACAGTAAGAGAGGAAAGAAAGAAACAAAGGAATGAAAGAAGGAAGGGAGAGAGAAGGAAAAGAAAGGGAAAGGGTTTGGGAGGAAGGAAGAGAGAAGGAAGGAAGGAGGGAGGGAAGGAAGGAAGGAAGGAAGGAAGGAAGGAAGGAAGGAAGGAAGGAAGGAAGGGAAGGAAGAAAGAAAGAAGGAAGGGAGGGAGGGAGGAAAAAAGGGAGGATGGGAGGGAGGGAAAGAAGGAAGGTACCCTCAGCCCCTAACCCCTTGGGCTCATGTATATCCTACCTTTTCCATTTCTAGCCCAATTCTGAGATTTACAGTTCCTGACTTCAGACCCATTTCCTGTTTGGATTATGTTCCTTTATCTGGCTGCTTTTGTCATACTTCCTGCCCAGGCTTTCCTGAACCTCTATTTCTCAGCATTGGGTTTAACCACTGCCAAGTGGACACTACCCAGAGAACAAGGTTTGGGTCAGGCCATAGCCTATTAAAAAGTGAACTGAAACTGGGTGCTGTGGCTCATGCCCATAATCCTAGCTACTCAGGAGGCTGAGATCTGAGGATCTTGGTTCAAAGCCAGCCCGGGAACCTGGGACGCTTATCTCCAATTATCCACTAGAAAATAGGAAGTGGCGTGTAGCTAAAGAGGTAGGGCGATAGACTTGAGCTGAAGAGCTCAGGGACAGTGCCTAGGCCCAGAGTTCAAGTCCCATGACCAACAAAAAACAAAAAAAAAAAGAGTGAACTGGGGAGAAATGACAATAGGATCTCAAAATTTCTGTTTTATAAATTAGAGTTTATATCTTTGCCATCTTATTTTTTAAAATATTTAACTTACTTTTGAATATTTTTCTAGCCATTTTGACTTTATTACTTATGGATTAAGCAGATGTTTGAGGAAATTTTGTGTTTCACTTTTCAGTTATCAATGATTTTCTTTTTAAGAAAATTATCTTTAAGTAGTTGTACAAAGGAGCTGCCATTTAACCAAGCAGTTTATGAATACACTGTATTTTGATCAGTATCACCCCTTTCAACATTCCCCCCATCTTATTTCTTACATCTATTGGAAAGAAAGACCCTCCTCCACTCACCTTATACTTCAGGTTTGGTATGAGGGGTCCTTCCCATTCCCCATCCATTGCCTCATTCCAGTCATCCGGCTTCTTAGCTTCTGGGTCTGGGATGAATTCAAAGTCTTCCCAGTCCTAAAATGAAATGGTCCTTCATGAAGACAGATACATGGACTGGGATAGAAGTAAGGCCCCAAGTTAAGTCAGGAACATTGGCTCCCTACCCCCACTGCCTCCTACACACTTGAATGAAGGCCCAGCTCAGGGCTTTGCAAATAGTGCATGAGAAAAAGAAGCACCATTCTCACTTGAGACTTCATTGTCACTCTGCCGTTTTGTACTTTAAATTTATATATTATAGATATTACCTTTTAACCTCACCCTTTCCTCAGCCCTATGCCCTTCTTTCGTTTGGATGTGATTTGTTCATACCAAAACTTAATTGCTTATAAAAAATGCTGATAAATATTGCACTTCCAGAAATAAATTAGCTACAGGGAAAGAGAATCTATGAAGATCCTAGGCCAGAGGATAGAATAGGCAGTTACTGCTCAAGTCAGGAAACTGAGCTCCAACCAGTTAATAAAGTTCTATCTTTCTTTGTTCTGTTTTCACAGCCTCTCTGCCCTTCCCCAAACTTTGAACCAATCCTAATCACAGCAAATGTGAATGATCATCATTACAATGCAGTGTCTACATGATTAGTCTTGTTAACCTGAGCCTGTCTGCTAGCCTTGGTGTCTAAGAACTTAGTCCCTTATTTTCCCGTGGTGCTTTGCCTGATCAACTGCCTTTTGTTTCCCCTGATTACAACTCCTTTTCTCTAGGAGTGGAGCTTTTTGCTAAATCTCTCCACAAGGCTGGACCATTGCCTGCTTACTGTAGGCCTTTATTTAAGGAATGGAGCCAGCTTCTAGGTTCCAGAGGCTAACTCTGCCTGACCCTGAGGCATTTCCTCTGTAAGAAGCTAATTCTATTCTAACCTGTGGAATAGCAACACGGTGGGTTTGACTTCAACAGACCCTTCTAACCTCATCTCCTATTATGTCTCACTTTGAACTTTATTCTTTCCAAACACTGAACTGTGCTTTTATATATTATTTTTTCCTTCCTTCTTTCCTTCCTTCTTTCCTTTCTTTCTTCCTTTCTTTTTTTCTCTTTCTTTCTTTCTTTCTTTCTTTCTTTCTTTCTTTCTTTTTTTCTTTCTTTCTTTCTTTGTCTTTCTTGCTTGCTCTCTCTCTTTCTCTCCCCCCCTCCCTCCCTTCCATCCTTCTTTCCTTTCTTCTGTCTTTCTGTCTTTTTTGCCAGTCCTGGGGTTTCAACTCAGGGCCTAGGTACTGTCCCTGAGATACTTTTGCTCAAGGCTAGCACCCTACCCCTTGAACTACAGCATGGCTTGTTTTTTTTCTGTTTATATGGTATTGAGGAATTGAACCCAGGGCTTCATGTATACTAGGCTAGCACTCTACCACTAAGTCACATTCCCAACCTGCTATATTTTCTTTATGTGTTATTTTCCACCTCACCATTGTTTTACTGTTGGCTAGATGTGGAATATCTTCCTTCTAATCAACTCAATTTCTACCTCTCTTGCCTTAGTGAATTTATTGTTTGAAAATCAGTGTATTAGTAACACATAAATGACATATACTAAGGACTTACTGTATACACTAGGACTATAGGCACTACATTCTATATTTTATATTAGCTCATTTAATTTTAAAAATTACAACACATATGTATCGTAAGAAGCTCTGAAATTGGATTTTGTTCAGTTAGGTTATTTGATCAGGCTCTGTTAGTAGGCTGAGGTCTCACAGTTAGCTTACATTGAAATTCATATTGGTCTGACCCCAAATTCTATTTTCCCAAACCCTGGTTAACCCAATCACTGAAGAATTATCTCCTCTATTTTAGACTACCATCTAAACCCCACCCAGGCTACACTTGTTCTCTCTGACTTCATAGTTTTAACAGGTCTCAGCACTGATCACACAATGTAAGCTCTTCCTTCCTTCCTTCCTTCCTTCCCTCCTTCCTTGTTCTGGGGCTTGAACTCAGGGCTCAAGAGTTGTCCCTGAGCTTTCTGCTCAACAGTAGTGCTCTACCACTTGGGCTGTAGCTCTACTTCCAGCTCTTCTGGTGATTAATTGAAGATCAAGAGTTTCATGGACGTGCTTGCCCAAGCTGGCTTTGAACTTCTCTCCTTAGATCTCAGCCTCCTGAGTAGTTTGGAATTTACAGCTGGCTGTTGTGATCTGTGGTTTTTGTTGTTGCTGTTTCCTTATCTACTCTACTCTAAGTCTCCGGGAGAACAAAGATTATGTAATTCATAGCTCTATCCAGTACAGCTTTCAAGAATGAAAATGAACTGGTAAGTATATACTATATAATTCTTACATCAATAATTTTACAATTAGAGATATATAGGTTTAAATTGTGCATGGGGGAGGTCATTTCATTCCCTAAGCTTAAGTTTCCTTATTCATAAAAGGTTCATAAGACACTGTTCACAGTGGTTGCCAGAGGAATCAATATATTTTCAATAAATATGAGTTATTTCCTTCTCCTCCATGTCTTTCTGCATATAAATGTTCAGCTTAACACTTCTTTGGTGCCTTAGTCTCTGTCTCAATGTTCCCAATCTCTTCCTTGCATGATTACAGTTAAGATCCTGCCTGCTTCCCAGCCAACCCCCCCACCTCGACCTGACCTCAGGTTTCTTATCGTCAGGATCCTCTATTTGTGGACGTTCATCCCATTTCCTTGGTTTCCTGGCATAGGGATCCTTTATTTTCCTGGGAGGCAGGAAGTCCCAGTCATCCTCTAGTTCCCCGGATATCACATGCTCATTGTCAATTTTGACCTCATATGTAGCATTAGGGCGAAGGATCAGAGTATACAGATGAGTGTCTTTATTGATCTATAAAGAGAATGGGGGAATGAATATTGCAGTTCCATGTTGAACATCTCAGATTTCCAGCCTTAAGTGTTGTCTGAGTGCTTCCTCTCACACAGTCACAAGTATGCTTTCCCACAATCCTCCTTCCCTTTTTCTAGTTAACCCTACTGGTGCTAATATGGGTTCCTCTGGTCTCCTCTGGTCTCCATCCCCCACCCCTATGAAGCTCTGCTCATTCTCTGATCTTGTCTTTTTCTGACTCTTCTATTAAAGTGCAAGCTTCTCAACAGCAGGGGTCGTCTATGGTTCACCTATCAAAGTCTGCAGCTTTCATATACAATTCCTGTGTGCTCTTTCTCAGGAAAGCCCGGGATCTGAATACAACTTTTCCACCTTATCTAGATTCTGCTCCCTGGTGCTCAAACTGTGTGCTCAAGACCTGTCTTGTGGTGCCACTCTTTCTTATCTTCTTGTCTTTTCTTAAGCAATTGCCTCTTTCAGAAATCCGTGCTCCATAAAATCGTCACATCTGTCACAAGAATAAGTCATGAACATGAACATCTTCAAAGCTCAGCACAGGGAAAACTTTTCCAGAAGGTATATTGCCTAGGCCTCCAAGTTGGGTAGGGGTCCTCCTTTGTGCTCCTTGAGCCCCCCAATCATGTCATCTACAATAACTTTCCTTTGCTCGATATTTATCTTAACTTGTCTGTGAGGCTTGTGGTTGCTTTTGTTCTGCATTTGGGAAAGGAGCTAGCTGGCTTTGAAATCTCAATCCTCCAATCTCCACCCCTGAGTGGCTGGGATTACAGGTACAAACCATCATGCCCAACTTCACTGTGAACTCTTTTTTTTTTTTTTGCCAGACCCGGGACTTGAACTCAGGGCCTGAGCATTGGGCTTTCTAAGGTTAGAGCTCTACCACTTGAGCCACAGTGCCATTTCCGGCTTTTTCTATGTATGTGGTACTGCGGAATCGAACTCAGGTCTTCATGCATGCTAGGCAAACACTCTACCTCTAGGTCAAACTCCTGGCCCAACTGTGAACCTTTCTGTTCAGGGGCTATGTCTGATTCACACTATCCCCACGAGAATTAGCATTTAGTAAGTGCCTGTTGCAGTTGCTAGTGAAATCCACTTAGTTGGCTACTTTCTATCCACCAGCCAAACTAAGTTTCTGTAAACTGATATTACTGAATAAACTCCTATTTCTAACTCCAGTCTGCCCCACTTCCCATAGTCTTCTCCAGCATAAGCCACGAAGAACCAGGATATACCAAGTATTAAGGACCTTACAGGATTTCCCAGGGTTTTGTATCACCTGCTTCTTTGTGAATTCCTACAAGTTATAGCACTTATCTTTTAGGTGAAATGGAGATGATAATGTCTAATTCATAGAGTTTGGGGAAGCATTAAATAAATAGAATGCTTGACCTTTCTGTACTAGGCTAACGACAGTCCACATACTTACCCTGCACTTGATGGTCCTGTTGTTTACATGGTATTTCTCTTGATGATAAAAAATTATTTTTACTTCATTATTTCCAAAGCCACAGATATCAGGGCCTAGAAATCACATACCCAAATAGGATTTCAGATCAATTTTAAGCAGTTTTCCTGCTCTAAAGCTGAAACTCAAGATAGACACAGCTTGTGAATCATCACTGTTCCCAGAAAGAAATAAATGGCACTCTCAAAAATTATTAGCCAGGCACGGGTAGCTTACAGCTTGCTACTTAAGAGGCTGATATCTGAGGATCATTATTTGAAGCCTGCCCAGGCAGTAAAGTCCAGGAGATGTATTTCCAGTTGAGCTGTGGCTAGAGTAGTTGAGCATTAGTCTTGAGCACAAAAATTTGGGTACAGAGTCCAGGACCTGAGTCCCCCCCCTCCCCCAATTCAGGATTATTTGAGAAGACATCAACAAAGAGATAATTTACAAAGGAGAGAGTAGGACATTGAGAAAACAAAAGGTAAGTGGTATGTGCAGAGTTAGTAACAGTGGAGCCTACTTATTTACATATTTAGGTTACAAATGGACATATTATAGATGGCTTCCTAAATGCCATTCCCCTGACCTTAGGTATCTTTCTTGCCCTGAGGCAGAACACAGTGTGTTATTCTAGTGGATATATTTGAGAGTCTACAGTATGTACTACTGTATATACTATACATATGTACACATCCTTTGCTGGGAATTGGAGGGTATACTGTAGACTTGTTAATACTGTGGGTGTTCCCCTCTCTGTGGTCTATTAAGATTTAGATTTAGAGTTACTTATCTGAGTCTATTCTAAACCTCTTTAACAATGCGGGGCTGACGGCCACTGCTGCCAGAGAGCTTACCAAACATGATGTAATATGTGGATTCTGAGTGCATATCTTCCTGGTTCAGGGTGTCAGGAAAGAGTTTCACATACCCACCACCACAATCGATGCCTTGCTCATGTTTTACTGAAAACTGAACCACCAAGGTCTCGTTCACATTGCTGAATGGTGTAAACCTGGTTGAAAGGGCATAAAACTTGGCATCTTCACTGGTCTGGAGACCTAGAAGCAGAGAGCACAGAGACTTCAGATGGGAAGTACCCCCAAAAAAGCAGCAGAGAGACCTTCTTGACTTCATCAATCTCTGCTATCCACACATATTATCTTATTCAAGTTTCCAAGCAACTCTGAAGATTGATCATTATCCCTGCTTCATAGATTAGAAGAGTGAGTCCTGGGGAGTTAAAGTGTCTTTGCAGTAAGGAATAAAGCTGGAATTATGTGATTACTTTGCTTTGTTCTTTAGATGATCTAGAGATCTCAGATAAGCAGACCTCAAACACACATTCATAGCTGGCTCATCTTAAAGGTTCTGGAGTTTGAATCTAGAGTCTTGGGCTTGATAGGCAGACATTCTACTAGTCAAGTCGTATCTTTAGTCCTTTTTGTTTTAGTAATTTTTTTCAGGAAGGCTCTCACATTTTTACCCAGGCCAACCTCTGACAATACTCTTCCTGTCTATGTCTCCTAACTGGCTGGGATGCAAGTTCTGTACTACCACACGCAGCTTCAAACTGGAATTTTAAGTTACATTTCTCTGGTGCTTTCTTCTAGGCCATACTACCTCTGGTTTTCAGTAGACATGTCAAGATTGCTCTGACATTTTATAAAACAAAGTCCCTATTTTGAGGCCACCAGGTGGCCAGTATGAGGCTTTGTCATGCACAAGTGCTAGGGCAGAAAGACTAGCATTGACAGACTCTTCAATCAAACAATAATCATTGCTGTCATTTACTGGGCACTTCACTCTTCAGAGATAATAGGTTCATTCAAGTGTGTTATTGCACTTAACCCTCATTATAACCTCATTAGGTTGGCTCTGACAATAGCTCTACTTTGTCATGAAATCATTGGGGCTAGTTCACTTGTTCAGATTCACTAGGCCTAATTCCAGAGCTACTAACTTTTACCACAGCCTTTACCTCCTCCTTCAACAAATATCAGGACTTCCAAGGATCTCAGACACTTCCATAGTACTTTATGGATGAACTTTGCCCCAGAGAGGGAAACGTACTTACTCAAGATCACATAGGCATGAAGGTAGACAGACAAGCCACCTCCCCTGGCTTTCAAGTGAGTATACTCATCCTTATTCCTGGCTTCATTTACCTGTTATAGCACTGTCACTTTAGTGCTCTTCTAAGTCTTGTTTATTCAGGCAACAAAATGTGGATGATTATCCCTGCCTCATAGGGTTTCCAGTGAAGGTCAAATGAGGAAGAGATATGAGAAACACTTTGTAAACTGTCAATTTGGAATGTAATGGGCTTTCATCATTCACATTTGCTGAGGGTTTTGCCCCCCCCCCACCCAAAGCCTGACTTAGAGGAACTGCTTAATGAATAAACATGAAATTGCACGTATGATCTCAGGGCCTGACTTATTCAAGGTCCTGAGCATTTTTTTTTTTTTTTGCCAGTCCTGGGCTTGGGCTCAGGGCCTGAGCACTGTCCTTGGACTTTCTCAAGGCTAGCACTCTACCACTTGAGCCTCAGCACCACTTCCAGCTTTTTTTTCTATGTATGTGGTACCGAGGAATCGAACCTGGGTCTTCATGCATGCTAAGCAAGCACTTTAACCACTAGGCCAAACTCCTGACCCCATGGTCCTGAGCATTTCTTTTACAGCAATGTCCGATAATCACTTTTACACCTGACATTGTGTTCAGTGCTATCTGCAGTTTTAAAGTGTGTGCTTCCTTTTTCAATGACCTTGAGGGGACTAGAGTAGCCCAGGAATGTTTCCTGGAGAAAGGGTTGGGAACAATGACCCTAGACCAAAGCAGTGAACCCTGCTATGTAGACCAATTCAACCCCATCTCTCAGCCTCATTGGTACCACAGAGCCCTTCCAGACAAGAGGAGTAGTCTAATGAATCCCAGGAAAGAAGATGCAAAGGGGACAATGACAAGTCAAGCTGTGGCAACACATAACTATGCAAACCATTTTGCCCAGAGTCACCAAGGCACAGGTGCTCTATGGTTCACTCAGCCTCCAGTTCTCTAGCTTTTGGAAACAGTTTTTCCAAAATGACTGTAAGTGAGATTTAAAATGCTCAAGTAGCACATAATTCTCTCCTTTAATAAAGATGAACAGGAGATACACAAGATTAGTCAGGAAGAAAATGGGAGATTGCTCTAGAGGATGATCAATGAATTCTATTTATAAGACAAAAGCTTTCTCAAACCAAAATTCCCTGTCCATAGTCTTTGTCCTCGGAGCTCACTTGTCTTGCACAATATTTATTTGGCCCTTATAATAGCCCTGTCTAATGAGCATGGCAGGTGATGGTTATTATCTCCAGCTAATATTGAAGCTCAGAAAATTAAAAATATATGTTCTAATTATATAGTTAAGGGCAGGGGGCTTCTGGCCCCAGGTCTGCCTCCTCTATCATGTTAAGCTACACAAGGGAAGAGCTACACTTAGATGTGTTCTCCCCCCACTCTCCTCCCCATTTCAAATGAGAGTGCTGCTTGAAAACTCCCCGGGGACTGGGGAAAGCAGCACAGTCTAGTGTTAATGAACACGGTCTCTGGAGTCAGAGCCAGAATTTGGTCTCAGCTCCACCTTTTACAAGCTGTGTGTCGAGCCTTGGGCTAATAACTCCACCTCCCTGAGGCTCATCTAAAAAGCTGGGGAAATAATAGAAACCACCTCATAACATTGTTAGGAAGATTGAAAGCATAATGTAAGGGCTTAGTTTTAAATGCCTGTTATTTTGAGAGTGGACCTCATTTGGTTTCTGGAGTGTTCATTCTTTTTTCATCTACTTTTTTTTTTTTAAAGAGACATGAACTGGTGATTGTACAGCTTGTAGTCTTTCTAATTATACAGCTAGATTTAAAACACAATGAGACACGACGAAGTAAACAGGACTCAGGATACCCATACACGCCTATAATCCTAGCTACTCAGGAGGCTGGGATCTGAGGATCGCGATTCAAGGCCAGTCAGGGCACTAAAGACCCGAGACTCCTATCTCCAATTAACCAGTAGAAAACAGGAAGTGGCGCTGCAGCTCAAGAGGTAGGGTGGCAGCCTTGAGCTGAAGAGCTCAGGGACAGAGCCCAGGACCAGAGTTCAAGTCCCATGACCCAAAACTCCCCAAATAAACAAAAAAGATACCCATACACAGTGAGACCAAAAGAGTACATACAGTCTTAGGAAAAAAGCACCAAATTGTAATACCCAAGCACCTCTTCATATGTACATAAACATAATATACAGAATGAAAGGAACCCCAAAGACAAGGAAAGAAAGGACCTCTTCATAATTTGTCTTATTGTTTTTTTTTTAGATGACTGTATTCTTTACCTCACATATACTGTATACACGAGCTCACCTGAAGGAAGGGGGGAGGAGGGCACAGAATCCGTGGAAAGGGGGTGGAAAAGTGCAGCAGTGGGGCTTATCAGCTGCATTCGACAAAGTGAAAGTGAACTAAGAGACTCAAGGGTGGTGATGGGAGGGAGGGAGGGAGGCAGGGAGGGAGAGATAAAGTGGGAACAGCTGATGCTAGGCAAAAGAAAAGAAATGTACATCTCACCTGATCTGAAAGAAATCGTTTTATTGCTCATGTTCAAAGAGTTCAACTTTTTTTCTTATTTAAAACTTAGGTTTTTGTAATTTTTTTTGTTATTCATAAAAGATTCCCAGTCAATTGGTGTATTCCTAAATTCCAGATTTACCTTTATCTTTTTCTTTGTCTCCATAAAATTTTCCTGTAGCAAGTTGAAATTTACCATAATCTGGCTGGTGTTTAGATTCTACCCATCGTTTTTTCCATCCATCTGTGGAGTAAAGAAGAAAACACCACATATAAAAATAACTTGTTTTCTGAAAGACAACGGGATCACAGCCAATGCTGACCAAGGCTTATGAGAAGACTAAGAGTATAACAGAGGATGATGCCAGTATTTCTTTCTTTTTTTTTTTTTTTTTTTTTTTTGCCATTCCTGGGCTTGAGCTCAGGGCCTAAGCACTGTCCTTGGACTTTCTCAAGGCTAGAAGCTCTACCCCTTGAGCCTCAGCACCACTTCCAGCTTTTTTTCCCCCTATGTATATGGTACCGAGGAATCGAACCCAGATCTTCGTGCATGCTAGGCAAACACTTTAACCACTAGGCCAAACTCCCGGCCCGATGATGCCAGTATTTCTGAAGCTTCTTCCTGCCCAGTGCCTGGATCTCACTCTGTATGTGCTACCTCTTCTATGAGCAGGAAAATCTCCATGGGAATGTACGGTTGTCAGGCATGCATGTTACATATATTTTTATAAAGATAAAGAAAAAAATATGCTTGAGAGACTAGGCCCTTTTAATCATTTATTCGGTTTTATGTGTGTGTGTGTGTGTGTGTGTGTGTGTGTGTGTGTGTGTGTGCGTGCGCGCGCGTGCGCCAGTTCTAGGATTTGAACTCAGGCTCTGGGTGTTGTTCCTTAGTTTTTTCTCTTAAAGTTGGCACTCCAGGCCAGGAGTGTGGCCTGAAGATAGATTGCTTGCCTAGAATGCACAGAGCCCGGGTTTCTATTCTTTGGTATTATACAAAAAAAGCTGAAAGTGGTATTGTGGCTCAAGTGGTAGAGTGCTAGCCTTGAGAAATCTCAAGGACAGTGCCCAAGCCCTGATTTCAAGCCCCAGGATAGAGAAGAAGAAGGAGAAGGAGGAGGAGGAGCAGGAGGAGGAGGGGGGAGGGAAGAGAGAGGGGGAGAGGGAGAGGGAGAAGAAGGAGAAGGTCAGTATTCTACTACTATCACTTGAGCCACAGCTCTGATATAAGCTTTTTTAGTAGTTAAGTGGAACTAAATCTGATAGACTTTTCCTATTCAGACTGGCTTTGAACCAGGATCCTCAGATCTCAGCCTTCTAATTAGCTAAGATTTTAAGCATGAGCCACCAGTACTTGACCCTTAAATTTATATTTGGTAAAATAAAATAATGAAATCAGCTTTCTTGGTAAAGAGATTAGTAATAACATTTTATTTTTTTTCTATTTTTTATTGTAATTAGTAAAAGGGATATATAATATTTGCCAGATAGAAGGTGCATTAATTCACATACATTGATACCCTTTCACATGTCTTGGTACCCATTTCCCTCCCCCCCCACACCCCCCACCCGTAGTAATAACATTTTAAACTTCGTAAATTAGTAATGATGCTAATGAACAATCAATTTCCATTTACCCTTCTTTTTTGTTACTTCAACTTTTTACTCTCCCTTGCCATTTTCCAGAGATGCTGATGAGTGTGTTTTGCTTTGGCATAGATGGCATGTAGACAAAGAGGCATTCTTGTGGGGACCTGGCACTTCATGCAAACATTCAGTGCCTTTCTGTTTTTATGCATCAGAATTGCTGACTCCCATCCACTTCCTGGACCCACCATGGTCCCAGAGCAATCTGGCAGTTTGAAATGGAAGAGGCCTAGAGGGCAACCTTTATTTCATCACTCTGCTGCTAAACTCACTAGGCAATAACTCAGGTCATTGCCTTTGGTCTACACACGAAAACCCCACATCAACACACATCCAATAAGAGCACGGTGAACTGCCTCATCAGCTTCTATTACTCAAGTCTGATGACTCAACTGCCTCCTCTGATGAAACCCATGAGACTTAGGCTTGTTTTTGAAGGAGTTAAGAATATGTCACTCCCCAAATATGCTGCTCTGGCATGACTGCTTTGAATTAAAGGCATTTCAAAACAGCAGGTGCAAGAAGAGCATTTGACCTTAGTTCTGTTTCTCAGAAGCAGGAATTAAATTCCCATGTGAAAAATGTCTTCCCTGTACAAAAGGAAGGTAACATTATCCTCAAGGATAGCAAGTTGAAGCTGAGGGAAATCTACACAAGCAACCCTTGTTACACTGACCCTTGTCTTCCCAGTCATTTCTCTACCCAGTTCCCTACTCTGATCCAAGCTCCCTTGCTTATAACATTTCCTGACTTCTTATTCTTTGTCCAATTCATTGTGCAATTTATCCATTCTGTTTTGCTGGTTCTTCATTTCTTTAAAAGACCTCCTGTGTTTATATCATTAAGACATAAAACATATTAAACAAATCTGTATATGTTTCCTCTACTAGAATAATTTAAATTTTAGATCCTGAAAAAAAAACACACAAAAAAACCTGAACACTAAAGTAAACAAAGGCAATCGTGGTATTTAATATATACAATGTAAAAAAAAAATGAACTATGCAGCTGTGGGAAGGGATGGAAGGAGAAAACATAGGAATGGGTGATATTGTCCAAAAAGAAATATACTAATTACTTGACTTAAGAAATTGGTAACTAGCCAGGAGCAGTGTCTCAAGCCTGTAACCCTAGCTACTCAGGAGGCTGAGATCTGAGGATCGAGGTTCAAAATGCTCTTATTTCCATCCAGTTAACCACTAGAAAACTGGAAGTGGCTCTGTGGCTCCAGGAGTAGGGTGGTAGCCTTGAGCTGAAGAGCTCAGAGACAGCTCAGGCCCAGAGGAGGAAGGAAGAAATGGTAATTCCTCCATACAACATTTTTTTTTCCCTGTGAGACATGGGGCTTGAACTAGGCCTGGGCACTAGCCCTGATCTCTTCAGCTCAAAGCTATCAACCTACCCTTGAGCCAAGCCCCACTTCCCATTTTCTAGAAGTTAATTGGAGATAAGAGTCTCAGATCCTTTTGTGTTTGAGCTGGCTTCGAAAACTTTATCCTCAGATCTCAGCCTCCTGAGTAGCTAGGATTACAGCCGTGAGCCACTGCACCTGGCTTCAACATCTTAACAATAAAATTATATATATTAAATCTAAAAACTAAAATAGAGTATTTGTTTAGCATGCACAAAACCCTAGGTTGCTCCTCAGTTTTAAAACAAAATAAGCAAATAACAAAATCCTAAAAGACAATAGATAACAATTTTTCTCCCCAGTGCCTTCCATGATCTTTCTTTTTCTCTCTCAAGGTCTCATTATTCAATAGGTCAGGTGTCTTTTAACTCTTAACTCCCTCTTAATGAAGGATACCAAGGAGTCTTTTTCTGCCTAAAGTAGCTGTGGCTTGTCTAAAGTAGAAGTAGATATTGCTTTTCTGACCCTAGTTGAGCCAACAAAAGTTAAGGATTGATGTCAAAGTAAAAAAGTTGATTCTGCCAGGTGTAGTAGCTGATGACTGCAATCCTAGCTACTTAGGAGGCTGAGATCCGAGGATCAAGGGACAAAGCCAGCCTGGGCACTCAAGTCTGTCAGACTCTTACCTCCAATTAACCACCAGAAAACCAGAAGTAGCACAGTGGTTCAAGGGGTAGGGCGATAGCCTTGAGCTGAAGACCTCAGGGACAGTGCCCAGGTCCAGAGTTTGAGTCTCATGACTGACAGAAAAAAAAAAAGATTGATTCTGGTTGGGCACTGGTAATTCTTTTTACACAGAAGGCTGAGATCTGAAGATTGTGGTCCAAATTCAGTCCAGGCAAGAAAGTCTGTGTGGCTCTCCAATTAACTACAATGAAAGAAAGAAGGAAGGGAAGGAAGGAAGGAAGGAAGGAAGGAAGGAAGGAAGGAAGGGAGGGAGGGAGGGAGGGAGGGAAGGAAGGAAGGGAAGGAAAGAAGGAAGGAAGGAAGGAAGGCAGGCAGGCCCAAAAAGCCAGAAGTGGAGATGTGGTTCTAGTGGTAGAGCACTACCCTGAGGAGGGGAAGATTGATTTCCAAGTCATATGTGTTAGGCTCTTGTGTGGCCTCCAGAACTCTCATTCTATTTACTTTCCTAGAAAATGCTCCAAGACAGGGCACTTTAGTTTCATTTTGCACATAGCAAGTGGCCAATGTGAGATTTGAACCCAAATTCATGTGATTTCAAAACAGTCTTTCCTCTGGAAGAAGATACAAAGAAAAGTTCTTTGTAGGATAAAGTGTATTGCAATAATAACTACTAAAATGATTTTAGAAAAATCATGTTTAAAACAAAATAGAAAAAAAAATAGCAACTGTTTAGCACCCATATGTCAGGCATTGTGCCTGGTGTTTCGCATACATTTCCTTACTGCATTCTCTGTGATGAATGTTCTACTTATTCTCATTAAAGATGATGAAACTGAACCTCAGAATCTTGCCTAAGAACCCAATTTATGAGTAAGGAGATAAACCAGGCTTGCACCCAGGTCTATGTATAACCAAAATCTGTAACAGTATAGTTCCCTTGAGGTCAAATGTGTGGGAAGCCCTTTACAAACGAAAGAATGTGAAACAAAATGTAAGAGTCAGTCATGAAACTTTATGGTTTGTGATATATAATTTGTGTATACTTTGAGTAAGCTCTGTCTTCCCCATCAGCCTGGTTAGTTCTACAACTACTTTGTTCATCCCTTCTGTTTGTTCTAGCATCTAACACAAAGCAAATCATCAAAAATATTCATTGAATTACTCAGCAGGTAAAAACCATCACAACCCTATGATTCTCAGCCATGCAAATGGAGAGAAAGCATTTTGTGTATGTGTGCTGATCATGGGGCTTGAACTCTGGGCCAGACTGTGCCTGAACTTTTGTACTCAAGGCTAGTACTCCACCACTTGAGCCACAGCTCCGCTTCCAGCCTTTTTTTTTTTTTGGCAGTTAATGGAGGTAAGAGTCTCACAGACTTCCCCGCCCAGGCTGGTTTTAAACCACAATCCTCTTGAGTAGCTAGGATCACAGATGTGAGCCACTGGCCTCCCAGCTCCAGAAAGTAATTTTCATTCATACCCTTGACAAATGTTTTGAACTCAACAACATGTGTTTGCTTTATAGGCAAGTACTTACTAGCTAATTCACATTTCTAGATCTTTTTCCGCACCAGCAATTTTTGAGATCGGGTCTCATTCCCTGACCAGATACATATCTGAACCTCCACCCTGCTATTTTAGCCTTTCATTGTAGCTAGACTAACATACCCACCGCCACATCTAGCTAATTTTTGTTGAGATTGAATCTTGTCAACTTTTCTGCCAGGGTTGGACTATAATCTAGCTCCTCCCAATCTCAGCCTCCCATGTAATTTAGGATGGCAAGTGTATGCCACTGTGCCTAGCTAGGGGTTAGAGAGGGATCTTGCATGGATGCCAAGGCCCATCTCAAACAGCAATACTTCAGACCTCAGTTTTAGGAGCTAGGATTACAGGTGTGACTCCCACTGGCACCCTGTTTGACAAGCTTGTAGGAGTAGCTGAATAACCTTGGCTTTATTTTATTTTATTATTTTTTGCTATATGGGTTTTAAAATAAAGTCCTCAAATTTACTAGACAAGTGTTCTACCACTTAAGCCCTACCCTCAGGTCTTTTTTCCCCCCCAGTTATTTTACAGATAGAGTCTCATAATTTTGCCCAGTACCTGCCTTCTCCCTAGGACTCTCGAACCCGCACCTCTGATTAGTTAAGATCATAGATGCACACTACCATATCTAATTTGTTTTGTCATCTTAACCTCATAAGCAGTACTGTATAGTTTTCAGGTTGAGGAGAAGGAAAGAGGTACAAATCAAGCAAAGCTTTTGAGCCCAAGAGAATAATTGATTAACCAAGGTGAGATACTGCCATTTCCTTTCCTCTGTTAAATCTTCCTTTCAATTAGTCAAAAGACTGCAGGCATGGCTCAAGTGGCAGAGCACCTGCCTAGAAAGAGGCAGGCCCTGAGTTTAAAAAAAAACCAAACTACTGAAAAAACAAATACATAAATAAGCCAGTATATGTAGGTCTCCAGAAATCTAAGAAAAAGTAATGTTTGGGGGAATTGGCACATCTAGCTGATAAATGCATTTAATCACTCTCAATCTGTAGAGATAAAGAAGCAGGAGGCCATATAATGATATTCCTCTCTAATTTAGTTCCATTATCAGCCAGGCTTGTGATACAATTCAGATCAAGACAATCAGGACTGAGCTAAAGATTCATCTCTACCATTAATTTCAGCAGCATTTGTGTGTGTCTGTGTGTGTGTGTGTGTGTGTGTATGAACACACACCAGTCCTGGGGCTTGAACTCAGAGCCCGGGCACTTGAACTCATGGCCCTGACCTTTTTTGCTCAAGGCTAGTGCTCTACTACTTGAACCACAGCTCTGCTTCCAGCTATTTCTTTCTTTCTTTCTTTCTTCCTTTCTTTCTTTCTTTCTTCCTTTCTTTCTTTCTTTCTTTCTTTCTTTCTTTCTTTCTTTCTTTCTTTCTTTCTTTCTTTCTTCCCTTCCTTCCTTTCTTTCTTCCCTTCCTTCCTTCCTTCCTTCCTTTCTTTTTTTCTTTTTTGGAGAAGTGGGGGAGTGATTAATTGGAGATAAGAGTCTCATGGACTTTCTGCCCAGTTAGCTTCCAACCCTGATTCTCAGATTTCATTTCCTGAGTAGCTAAGATTACAACAGTAAGTCAGCAGTATTATCTTCCTTAATTTTTTTAAGCTTCAGCTTCTTCATCTGTGGAAATTTATTACTTAACTCATGGAATTTCTGGTAGAATAATAAGAAATAACATGTAATGCACTGTTAGAAATGTCTCATAAAGGTGATCTTTCATGGTTACATAGCCATACATACCATTTGAGGATACCATATAATTTTCTTCCTTAATCCTATAAATTCTGCTGAGATTAACTTCAAACTTTACTTAGAAAACTTGCTAGATTTAAAAAAAAGACCTATTTTTCCTGTTTGTGTTTTTCACTGAAAAATCTTGGAGGGAAAAATTCTAGGTGAAATTATAGAGTTTTTGTTGTTGTTGCTGGTTTTTTGTTTCCACACTTATTCTACCATAGCATTTGTTTTTACAGAAAAATTACGAGAATATTACAGAGTTGCTGTATTTCCCATGCCAAGTTTATTCTACTATGAACCATCACCATGGTTCATTTTGCTACCTCCTATAAGTGATGACCTATTATTAGTTATCATCCACACTTTAATTGAATTTCCTTAGTTTTCCCTGGAAGCAGAAAGCCACCGACAATCAGGAAGGGGCTGGCACTTCCTATGGACCAGGTAGGCATTAGCCGTATGATTTCCATAGTTCATGTCATCTGTTCCTCATAGTACGCTGCAAGGAAGTTTAGGATGATTACCTCCATTTAATGAAAACTCAGGCAGGTTAGTGGATTAGGGATGTAGCTCAGCTGTAATGCATTTGCTTAATGTGTGCAAGGATTTGGAAACATTTAGCACCAAGAAGAAGAAGAAGAAAAAAAAAAGAACCAGTTAGTAAATTATCCAAGACCACCCACTGAGCAGATGGCAGAATCATAACTTGAAGTTTCATGTGTCCAAGCTTCCTGCTCTTGCCTCTTCATCCTTGTGACCTCTAGAGAGATTCTTGCCATCGGTTTGTACTTGAGACCTGGAAAGGCCAGCTGGATCCGGCCGCTCTGGTTTGGGCATCTATCCAGGGTGATTCTTTCCCAGGCTCAGCCTATCCAAGTGTCCCTCATTCACAGATGGTCTCAATTGCTTATCGGTTGGAGGCCTGAGTGGCAGGGTGTTCCTCAACCCTGCTGGGCTGTCCTCAGTGTGTCCATGCCAGCTGGGCACAGAGGTTCTTTGTTTCAGAATATCTTTGCTGCCAAGTTTTCAGGGACAAGTCTAAGAGCTAAAAGAATTAACATTCACACACACACACACACACACACACACACACGCACACACCTTGTGACTCTTGTATCTTTCAGATCCTCATTCGATTTTGTGTTTTTACAATGGTCACCGACTGCTGTCAACACAAGTCTCCCTTATTCATATAATCAATTTGATGGGTCCTCAATTCAATCTACTAACATTTCTGCATATGTTAATGGGCCAATCTGTATGCAAAATCTAGGGTTCCAGAAGCCCATGTCTCTGGAGCCATGGGTAGTATTGTTTATTGGTCATTTGACACTTGGAAGTTTGCTGCAGTGGGCAATGGATTCTTTACAGAGATTTAGGTTCTCTGCCACTGACTCTTTTTCACATTTGGAAGCGCCTTTGTCTCTGGGGCTCAATTTTTCCCTTCTACACAGAGTAGACCAGATTTTAAAGTCCTTGTGCATTCTGTCATGTTGTGCTGCTCTGTGGCCTGGACTAGTCTTAAGGAAATGATAGAAGAAAAACAAGGAACCTAAATCAATCCTCAAGCCCCTTAAATGACACCGGCTTGCCATATCTCTTCTCTGGACCTCAGTTTTCTCATTGGTATAAAAGGACAGTTCAGTGGGCAGCAGGAGTAATGCAAGAATGCACACTGTTCTGGATTCAAATCCTGGCTTTGCCACTTAATAGCTGTGTGAGCTGGCTTCTATAACTTCTGTTTTACTATCTGTAGATTGGAAAAATGAATAATTACTTTGCAGAGATAAGGATTAGAGTGCATAAAATATAATGCCTAGTGAGTAATATTGTACTTAATAAAACTTACTTAAAACATCAAGTCCAGTTTAACTGTTAAAAAAAAAAGGAAAAAAAAAAAACAGAACTCAAATGCAATTTCCTGGTAGGGGAGAAGGGACAAAGCACTTGAATGCAAGAAATTTGGCTCCAAGAGAAAAAGAAAAGAACGATAGTCTAATTTTTAATTATTTTTAGTTTTATTTTTTTTTTTTGTTGGCCATGGGACTTGAACTCTGGGCCACTGTCCCTGAGCTCTTCAGCTCAAGGATACTGCCCTACCCCTCAAGCCACAGCACCACTTCCTTTAAGTTTTGGGGGTGTTTTTGTTTTTTTGTTTTAAGAGTAACAGGCTCATGCCTATAATCCTAGCTGCTCAGGAGACTGATTTCTAAAGATTGTGGTTTGAAGCCAGCCCAGGCAGGAAACTGTGGGCCTTTTATCTCCAATAAACTACTCAGAAAAGCTGATAATGGCACTATGGCTCAAAATGGTAGAACACTCAAGTTGAGCAAAAGAAGTTTAGAAACAGCGCCCAGGCCCAGAGTTAAAGCCCCAGGACTGACAACAATGAAACAAAACAAAACAAGCAAACAAAAGTGTAACATGCCTAGAATCCTAGCTACATTGGAGGCTGAGATCTGAAAATCATGGTTTGGAGCCAGTAAGGGCAGAAAAAGTCAAGAAACTCTTGTCTCCAACTAACCATCAAAAAGCCAGAAATACAGATGTGGCTCAACTCACACAGTGCCAGCTGAGTGAATAAGAGCTTAAGACCTTACATTCAAGCCCCAGGACTATCAAACAGTTAAAAAATGAAATTATCTGAAATCCCATTGTTTACCATTTGCATTATGGTGTATTTTCTTCTCTCAGTTTTTCTACACACGGATATGCTTTACATAATGACAGCATATAATTTTGTACATTTTACATCTAATTTAGATCAGAAACACTTTCCCCTGACATTACAAAAACTTGCCAAGCATTTCATGCATATATCATACTTTCCTTAATTGTGTTCCTACTGCTTATATTGGGTACTTTGGCTTCCAAATGTGTCCCATTACAAATGATTCCCATATTATTTATACGCTAGATGTACAGAAAGTGTTCATGTGCCCGGTTATACAGTTAGAGGAAAAAAGAATATTCTCAGGAATAAAGCTACCTAACAACAAAGCCTTAAAAAATGATTATTAGCCAGTTCTGCACTCTGTGGCTTAGAAACACTATCCTCTCAACCTCTAGGCTGGGAACCCAAGTGGTGACTAATTCCAGAGCAGGGGCAGATAGCTCTTGTAAATTGCAGGTGAGGAACTAACCTGTAGAATCCTCCATGTTCTCACTCGTGCTTTACCTGCTCTGTTCTGATTAGCTAGCATTCCCAGTCACTCCCACTACTTGTTGAAAACTGGTCCCTAGCTCAGTCTTCCCTCTCACTGACACTCATCATCATCCCGCTGACTTCACTCTCTCACAACTCATCCAGCGCTTTGACTTTCACTTTGATTCCAATTTAGCTATTTACCCCTAGAGGCATAGTCTAGGATTTAGTGTCCTCAGAAACAGCTCTGAAGTCTCAAACTCAAACACCCCCAATCCCTGGCATCCTATTTTATATATTTCATACTCTGTTCCTTGAAATGCCCCTGTTCTTAACATACACACACACACACACACACACACACACACACACACACACACACACACCCCAACTTCTTTTCAGCCAACTGGCTTCTTCCTGCCACTCTTTTACAGTCCTTTAATTTTTCTTTTAAAGCAGTACTTAGAACCTAGTCCTGCTGGGCAAGTGCTCTATCACTTGAGCCATTTCAGATAGGGTCGTAAACTTCTTTCCAGCAAACATTCGATGCCTCCCACATAGCCGAGGCTGCAGCTACCTTACTCCACTTGTTTTTGGAGATGGGGGTCTTGCTAACTTTATGCTAGAGCTGCTTTTGAACCTCAGTCTTCCCAATCTTTGCCTCCCAAGTAGTTGGGAGCCACTGTGGCTGCCTTTACTCACTTTTAATTGAATACCTTCTCTGTGCCTAGCACTGAAGCAGATGCAGGGGTTTGTAAATGGAAAGAGATACAGATCCTAATCCCTTTCTAGAAAACTCCCACCATGTATCAAGTACTATATTTTGTATCCCAAATGATTTACTCTTAAAAGAGTAAATTCTGACTAAAAGGACAGAATTCTCCACATCATAACCTCCACTAGCTACATTCACTTCTTAAACTCTCATGCAACCCTTCCACCTACTATAATCAGGCTTCCAGCCCTACTGCTGTGAGTCATCAAATGCATTCCCAGTAATGCAGTGAACACTTTCCAGATGGTGCCTTACTTTGCCTCCCAACTACTTTGTTTCTAGTTGCTTTCTTTTTGTGTTGCAACCCAGACAAACCTGGAACTGGTAATCGCCCTACCTCAGCTTTTCCAGTGCTGGCATTACAGGCATCAATCTCTTCACCTAGCCCATTGCTTTTTTGTTATTGTTTTTTTTTTTTGGCCAGTCCTGGGCTTGAGCTCAGGGCCTGAGCACTGTCCTTGGACTTTCTCAAGGCTAGAGCTCTACCACTTGAGCCTCAGCACCACTTCCGGCTTTTTTTTCTATATATGTGGTACCAAGGAATCGAACCCGGGTCTTCATGCATGCTAGGCAAGCACTTTAACCACTAGGCCAAACTCCTGGCCTGTTATTGTTGTTTTGAGTTAGGGTCCTACAGCTCAGTGACACTAGTAGCTCAGAGTAGCCTTGAACTTGCATTTCTCCTGCCTCAGCCTCTGGAGTACATTTGTCACTCTGCATTTGTCATTTGCATATTATTTTTTTCTTTTTAATTAATTAATTAATTAATTTTTGTGTGTGTGATATTGGGGTTTGAACTTAGGGACTTTGAGCTTGCCAGGCAGGTGATATACCACTGTAGCCATGCCTCCAGCCTCTTTGTTTTAGTTATTCTTCAGATAATATCTCAAGTTTTTTTTTGTTTTGAGGGGGCACAGCCACAGACATGAAGTCCTCCTCCCTACAGCCTCTCCATAGCTGGATCACTACATAGCCTACCATCATAACTTGCTTATTTTTATTACATATAAATTATACCTCATAAAAAGTTTTTAAAGTTCAATTAAAATGCAAGAATAGCATAAAATTGTATGTATGAAAGAATCATTTTGATGAACAAGAAAAGCTCCTCCTAGCAGGTATCTAAGCAGAAAACTGATGAGAAAAAGCAAGCCATATGAAGCTTGAAAAGAGTAGTCTCTAGGTAGAAGTTACAAGAAGTGTAAAGGCCCTGAGATGGAATTGAATTAGCAGTGTCAGAAACAGCAAGGAAGCCAAATAGGAGACAAGAATGATAGGAAGAAAGGAGACCGGTCACTCATGTTTGTGCAGGTTATAGAAAGAAGGAAGGATTTTTATTGCAAATCCAAACTGAAGGCAATTGAGGTATCTGGGTTCCAAATTGAGACTATCTAATTTATACTTCAAAAATTACTTTGATGTATATCAGAGCAGAAGCAGAAGAGAGGGCATTCAAATTAGCATAATATATCTACGTGAGACGATATTTTTGGCTGGACAGGTTAAGTAGTGGTAGATTAATTCTAACAAATTCTAAATATATTTTAAAAGATTAGAGTAGTGATAAGAAGCAAATAAAGGAATCAAAGATGGCACTTTGATTCTTCTTTATTTATTTACTTTTTTGTCTAAACTACCAGAAGAGGGGTGGGAGAGATGGAGGAGAACAATGAAAGGGGTGACATAAGTTAAGATGCATTGATTGTACTTATAAACTGATCTGTTGAATGGCAGTTCCTTTGTACAACTACTTAAAGATAATAATATTAAGAAAAAAAAAAAACAGGGCTGGGAACATGGCCTTGTGCTAAGAGTGCTTGCCCAGCATGCATGAAGCACTGGGTTCAATTCTTTAGTAACACATGCACAGAAAAAGCAGGAAGTAGTGCTGTGGTTCAAGTGGTAGAGTGCTAGCCTTAAGAAAGGACAGTGCCCAGGCCCTGAGTTCAAGCCCAGGACTGGCAAAAAAAAAAGAGAGAGAGGGAATAAAAATATAATTAAGAAGACAGAGTGAGTGACAAAGAGATTGAAACAGAAGTCTACAGGAGAATACCTAAATCATGTTTTCAACAAGCTACATCTGAAATGCTAAGTAATTTATGAGCATGTTTTACATGCCAATTTCTTTTTTTTCTTTTTTTTTTCTTTTCTTTTCTTTTTTTTTTTTTTTGCCAGTTCTGAGGCTTGAACGTAGGGCTTGAGCACTGTCCTTGTGTACGCTACCACTAGGTCAAACTCACAGCCCCCAACCTATTTCTTACTGAGCTTGGACAGACAAGTCTGTGTCTAAATCTTTCCAGCATGGAGTCTTCTACTGCTGTTGAACTTCTGGGTCTTCTGCCCTCAGAATACGCATCAGAACCTTAAGGACTCTACTAGTCAACGCTATTCAGCCAGTGAGCAAAAGTTCTTAGCATGGATCTCTGACCTTTCTCTTTTCAGTCTATTAATTACATTATTCCTTTAGCCTAGACATCTGACCTCAATAGGTATACATATCTCAGTCTTCCTACAGGAAGATTTCTTTAACACTCTGCTGTTGTTATCCAATCTGGATGCAGGGGCGCCATGGCAAGGCTGAGCTTCCTGGAGGAACAATGTCCTGCAGACCTGCTCTTTGTGCACATGACTACTGCCTAATTACATTCATGGAATTGGCTTCAACTGTCTTGGAAGTGGGGTTTGAAGCAATGCTTTAACAAGGAGCTTTTCAGAAACATTTCTCAGTCAAGCCCTTGGGTATTTCACTCCTGCCACATTGAACAAGTGAAGCTCAGTCCTTTGGGGAAGTGGTTGCAGGTCTGGGCATGTTCTCTGCTTCTAACAGGGGGAATCACGGAGTGAATAAAAGCCAGCCCTGGCAGGAAGGGGAGCCCAGGAGCTAGCAATGAGAATTTGAATTTGGCCTTACTGGCTTCACTACAAGAAGTAACTGAGGCCAAGAGAGATATGAGAAATCACCAACCTATCCTGAGAAGGTGCTTGATCCTGGTTTTGGGGGGTTTTTTTGGTTGTGAGGTTTGAACTCATGGCCTAGGCACTGTCATTGAGCTTTTATGCACAAGGCTAGTACTTTACTACTTTGAGTTGCTGTGTCACTTTTTGTGTTCTGGTGGTTAATTGGAGATGAGAGTCTCATGGATTTTCCTGTCAGGGCTGGCTTTGGTCTGTGATCCTCTGATCTCAGTCTCCTGAGTGGCTAGGATGACAGGTGTGAGTCACTAGCATCCAGCAAGCCCTGTTTTTTTGAAAAGGTTCCTCCATAACCATCAATAGACCTCCTCCTCCTCTTCCTCCTCCTTTTCCTCCTCCTCCTCCTTCTTTTACTTTTTTTCTTTTATCATCTTTAAGTTGTTGTACAAAGATGTTGCCATTTAACAAAGCAGTTTATGAACACCATATATTTTGATCAGTGTCACCCTTCTTAACATTCTCACCCATTCCTCCACTCCTCACCCCTTCCCTCACTCTTGTTAATTTTAAAGGATATTCTTGTCTGTATTTCCTCCTCTTCTCCTCTTCATTCATCCTTTCCTTTGAGCCCTCTGAAAGTCCAAAATCCTGGTCTCTGATTTTGCCTTCTTAAAGAATTACACTATTTGAGATCTCCCTTGATCTACCATATTTCAGTTAATACATTTATATACATTTGCTTACAACCCAACCTATTTCATGGAGCTTCTTTTACATTCTACCCCTCAACATTTTTCCCGTTTGCCTCCTCCCCTGGGTTCCTAACACCTCCACTCTAGGCTACTGACCATTGTAATAGCCTCCTAAATGGTTTTCCTGTCTGGAACCTCAACTCCTGGCAGCTCTCCCAATCCATCTCCACACACATGCAACTTGATCTCCTGAGGACCCAGAACAGATCTTGTTTCTTTGTGGACCACCTTCACTAGCTCCTTACTGCCTTTGGAAGTGATCTCTCTAGGCCGCCCCCTCCCCCGCACCTCACTCCAGGTTTCCCTTCACTATCTTCTTTCCACCCTTGACAGCTCCCTGGAGATGCTACAGAAGGCTGGATCAAAATTTAGAGCCTTTGTACATGTTCTTAACTAGAGCGCCCTTCTCCCCAGCCCTGCCTATTTGACAAAAGGGGTTTTTGTTGTTGTTGTTGTTGTGTATTGTTTTTGGTAGTCCTAGGGTTTGAACTCAAGGCTTAGCACTTGTTAGTCAGGAATTCTACCACTTGAGCCAGGTTTCAATCCTTGTAGCTGTGGTTCCTTTTGAGATAGGATCTCACTTTTTGCCCATGCTGATGTGCGCATGCTGCCATAGCTGGGATGACAGGTGCCCAACTATCGATGGGATGGGGTTGTGTGAACTTTCAGCCTGGGCAAACCTCCAACCTCCATCTTCCTGTCATCTGCCTCCTGAGCAGCTAGGATTACAGGTGTAAGCCACCCGTGTATCTGTTTTTGTTTGTTTAAGGTGGGGTCTTCTTATGTAGCTCAGCTCTCCCTAACATTTCATGAAATACAGAAACCTCATGATCACACATAGGGTTAGCATTTTTACTCCTGGAGAATTGCACCCACTGTGTACTAGGGGAAATATTTGCACAATCTCCTCAATTTCTCAATCATTTCACAAGATTCATCTTGTCCTTATTGAATGGAGAAGGAAATTGAATCACATACAAGCTTTGGTGCTCACCCAGGGTCACAGGCAGGAAAGCAGCTTTAAAGGAGCTCTAAGCAAGTAAGGTCCACCTGAATGTTGGGGCAGGTGATTGAGGAGGAGCAGGTAAGGCAACTGTCATCCCTCTTTCCCAATAGGTCCGATTGCTTACCTCCATCTTCAAACTCATCACGGAAGTAGACCTGGCGCTGCCCCTGTATGCCCAGAATGCTGGCTGCCAGCAGCAACTTCAGCAGTACCTGCTGCCCCTTCATCTTTCCAAGCCCCCAGTCCTGGTGTGTCCTGGCCAGATGCTCCGTAATGCTTCAACTGCTGTTGCCTCTATGTCAACCCTGGGGACAAGACGTGAGATCACCTGTACCCTTCACTTGGCTGCCTCCCATTCGTGGCCTGGGTTTGGGTGAGGAAGACTGCAGCCAATCGTTGGGAAACATGTGCCATTGAGTGCTGGAGGAAATAGTTCAGGAGACAGCTAAGCATCAAGGGAGCTACTAGGTAGGGTCTCCAGAGAGGAGAGGTGTGGCAGGGCCAGCTGAGGCTGGTCTCTGGGGTCCTGGGAATCTACTCAGTTTTAGAGTAGCTGCATTCAAAACACTGTCATATGATTCCTTCTATCATCTCTCTGTCCCTCTATCCCTCTTTCCCTCATTCCTTCCTTCTATGCTTCCCCTGGGCCTGTGAAGAAACAATTGTAAAAAGCCAGGTGTGGTGGCACATCATCTGTAGTCCCAGCACTCAAGAAGGGAGGCAGGAGGATCACACCTCTGAGGCCAGACTGAGTTACAAAGTAAGACTCCATCTCAGGAAGAGCTTGAAGGAGAATGGAGAGGTAAAGGAAAAGAAGAAGAAATGGTAACAATGTGATGTCTTTATTTCCTCCAAAAGAAGCTGTAGTTTTTTTATACAGGTTGCACAAGGGCTGGCTTTGGAGACAAGTTCTGGTCAGTTGTAATGAATGGTAACTCACCAGGTAAGGAAAGATCTTCTAATGAATCTTTCCTTATACTAAGCCTTTTTTTCCCCCATAGTGTCTACATGACTGAAGATGACTGGATTGGAGTCTCTCTGAGGGAATCCTCAAGCCTATATGTCCTTTCTTTATCATGGAGTGGGGTGGGGACAACCAGTTCTGGCCCTGAAGGAAAACTGGGCAACTAGAATGCTGCTTCCTCCTCCTCCTCCTCCTCCTCCTCCTCCTCCTCCTCCTCCTCCTCCTCCTCCTCCTCCTCCTTCTCCTCCTCCTCCTCCTCCTCCTTCTCCTCTTCCTCCTCCTCCTCTTGCTGCTACTGTTGGGCCTGGGGCTGGAACTCAGGGCCTGAGTGCTGTCCCTGAGCTTTTGTTGCTCAAGGCTAGTGCCCTACCACTTCTAACTTTTTTTGTAGTTAATTAGAGATACAAGTCACAGGGACTTTCCTGCCCACGCTGGCTTTAAATTGTAATCCTCAGATCTCAGCATCCTGGGTAAATAAAATTATAGGAGTGAGCCGCTGGTACCTAGCTAGAATGCTTTCTTATTCCAGTAACTCCACTACATTTTCATTTTACTTTATTAAATATCTGCTTATTGAGATCCTTACTATGTGCCCAGCATTGGCAAGGAACTGAAGATACCATAGAGAATAAGATTCAGATGTTTTCTGTACTCGTGGAGCTCACTATCTAGTATAGGAGTCAGAAAATCATCAAACAAGCAGATGAATATAAGATAATCAGGTAATAATGAAAAGGTGAAATAAGGTGATAAGTAGAGGGTTAGAGAGCAACGCAGAAGGCTGATAGACAAAGAGAAAGAAGAGATCAAGGAAGATACCTTGGGGAGATACTTTGGTTGAAATCTAGATAATACATGAATTGGGGACAAGCATTCCAGGTAGATACAACATTAAGTTCAAAGGCTCTGAGAAAGGAAATGAGTTAGTCTCACTTAAGCATTAGAAATAGAACCAATATGGTTTGAACAACATAAGAGGGCAATGGTAGGGGTGAGGTTGGAGAATGTGTTGAGTCAGTTTGTTAATCTCAGTCAAGCCTGTAGGCTATGAGAGGGATATATAATTGGTACAATAGAAAACTCCCTTGCAGGGAGTAATATCATTAGATGTATGCCATAGAAAGATCTCCTTAGCCAAACATGGAGATATACACCTGTAATTCTAGTATTCAGATGACTAAGCAGGAGGATTGTAAATTTGAGGCCAGATTGGACTATATTACCTGGCCCCAAGTTCTGTCCACACCACAAAAATCACTTTGACTGCTGTATGCTCAGTTAGGTATGTCAAATAATAAGTTGAAGTATATAAATATGGTATTCATAACAGGTCCTAAATGCAAACACACATCTGAGAAACAAAGAGGTATTTGGGGGCACATATATACCTTTGTATTTTTTAATCTTTTTAAAATCTATTTTCTTTTTAAAAAGGAGAAAAGACTGACCAAGAACTATGCCAAGTACTCAGACCTGGAAAAAGGCCTGCCCTAAGAGGTGTGTGGACAAAGAGAAAGAAAAGTAAACTACAAGTGACTCCAAAAGAAAGACCTTCTTCTTCCTTTAGAATGTTAAGATTTTATTACTCATTGGCATAGAGCTCTTAAAGCGAATGCCAAAATTGAATCTGACTAATATTTACTAATCACCTACGATATGCCAAGTGCTGGGGAGGGAAAGATGACACAACTCAATCCTTATACCCAAGAAATTTTCAAGCCGGCAAGAAAGACAGATATTTAGGCAACTAAGGAACCCCCCCCAAAAAAAACCCCAAAACAAAAAACAAAACATGGGTTTAGTGCCTTCATAGAGGCAAGAAGAGCAGTAACACAAAGGCAGTAAATTATGACAGTGGAAGATGGGTTTACTCAAAATATCTTGTCGTTGTAATAGCAATAGATACTTTTATCTCTTATTGATTGGTTGATCATTTTTTTTGTCTGAGTCTGAGACTCCAACTTGGTATCTGATATTTCACTCATTGACTGATGCTCTTCCACCCAAACTACACCCCCAAACCCTGTCCCCATTTTAGAAAAAGCACTGAGTCTTAGAGATGGTGGGTCACTTGCTCAAGAATACACACTAGACAAGTAGCACGGCCTAAATATAGAACCAGATCTGCCTGACTTCAAAGCCCAAGTGTTTAACATTCTTCAAAGTTTGTAACAGTTTGATAGAGCTTGAATACATGTAGAATCCAGAAAATAAGGCAGGAGAGAAAGTGTGAAAATGAGACAGAGCCAAATCAGTCCAGGCCTTAAATGGCAACTGAGTAGTTCAGATGCTTCCTCAAGGCCAGAGTTTTCCTTTTTCTTATTTTTTATGTTTTTTTTTTTTTTTTTTTTTGCCAGTCCTGGGCTTGAGCTCAGGGCCTGAGCACTGTCCTTGGACTTTCTCAAGGCTAGCACTCTACCACGTGAGTCTCAGCACCACTTCCGGCTTTTTGCTATGTATATGGTACCAAGGAATCGAACCCGGGTCTGCGTGCATGCTAGGCAAGCACTCTACCACTTAGGCCAAACTCCTGGCCCCTTTTTTATGTTTTTTGGCAGTACCAGGGTTTGAACTCAGGGCCTCACTCTTGCTAGCCTGGCATGATACCACTTGAGCCATACGTCTAGTCCTGGTTTTCATGAGTTATTTTAGTATAGGGTCTTGCTTTCTTCCTAAGCATGTACCTGAGCTGTGATCCATCTACTTTTAGGCTTCTCCTCATCACTATAGAAATAGGCATGCACGTCCATGGAGATGGCTTCCCTTCTATGGAGATGGAGTCCCATGGACTTTTCTTCCTGAGCTGGCCTCTAAGTGTGATCTTCCTGTTCTTAGCTTCCTAAGTAGCTAGGATTACAAGTGTGAGGCATTAATACTTGGATCCAAATTTTTCAGTCTCTGCTGTGGAGGGCCATCTTCTGCACTGTAGGAGGTTTAGCAGTGTTCCTGGCTTTTTCTTATAGATGCCAATAGCATTTGCCCCAATAATATTTTTTTTTGGCAGTCCTGGGGCTTCAACTCAGGGCCTGGGCTGAGTTCTGTCTGTCCTTGAACTTTTTCAAGGCTAGCACTCTACCATTTGAGCCACAGTATCACTTCTGGCTTTTTCTGTGCATGTAGTACCAAGGAATCAAAACCAGGGCTTCAGGCACATTAGGTAATCACTCGACCAGTAGGCGACACTCCAGACCATGCCCCAATAATTGTGACAATTGAAAATGTCTCCAGACATTGCCAAGTGTGTCTCCTAGTGTGTGTGTATGTGTGTGTGTGTTCTGCATGTGTAAGTGTGTGTATGCTCAAAATTAAGTCCCAATTGAGAACTACTGCTTCTATACACTAGCGTTTGAAAAGAACATGATAAACATTAGTAATGCTTTTCTAAAATCATTATCTCTTACAATAACCATTGTAATGTTCACAATGTGAGCCTTTGGGAGAAACTGTATTATGTTTTAGTTCTGATAAGCTGGACTTGCATCTACTATTATGGTAACATTCCAGTGGAGTCTATTCATTTTCTGTGAAATGATAAAGGTGACCATGGACTCTGACCACAGTGTCTTCTTTGGTGTTTTGTTTTGTTCATCCTGGGCTTGAACTAGGCCTGGGCACTGTCCCTTAGCTTCTTTTGCTACAGGCTAGCACTCTACCACTTGAGCCACAGTGCAACTTCTGGCATTTTCTATTTATGTGGTACTGAGGAATTGAACCCAGGGCTTCATAGATGCTAGGCAAACACTCTTCCACTAAACCACATTCCCAGACCTCTTTGTTTTTTTTTTTTTTTTATTTTTAGCTCCGGGCACAATTAAAGTTCACTGAATGGGAAATGTTTTAAAATTACATTATGTAAAGAATTAAAAAAAAAATTTTTTTTTTTTGGCCAGTCCTGGGCTTGGGCTCAGGGCTTGAGCACTGTCCTTGGACTTTCTCAAGGCTAGAGCTCTACCACTTGAGCCTCAGCACCACTTCCGGCTTTTTCTGTTTGTATGTGGTACCAAGGAATTGAACCCGGGTCTTCGTGCATGCTAGGCAAGCACTTTAACCACTGGGCCAAACTCCCAGCCCCAAGAATTAAAATTTATGTTATGATATCATGCTGAGATCAGAGGGTTGTTAGAGGTCTAATATAAAATAAAGTTATTTTAGTCTTTTTTTGCCAATCCTGGGCTTGAACTCAGGGCCTGAGCACTGTCCTTGAGCTTTCTCAAGGCTAGCACTCTTCCACTTGAGCAACAGCACCACTTCTGGCTTTTTCTGTGTATGTGGTACCAAGGAATCAAACCCAGGGCTTTAGGCATATTAGGCAAGCACTATGGACCTGTTTTAGTCCTTAAATGCAAACATCCTGCAAATCAGTAAAATGTGTGCACTGCATTTTCAAATGTGCTTTTCCATATGGGGAAAAAATTCATGTGACATGATTAGCGTTCACACAATTTTCTTTAATCTGCAAGACTATGCTCAAATTGTTTACTTGACTCAGTCCATTTGTGCAGTTATAACAAAATATCTATGACTGGGAAATTTACAAGAGATAGACATTTATCATCAAAACTGGAAAAAAGAGACACATTTCTTGCTGTATATTATGGTTGTGTCTCTAGTCATCTACTCAGGAGATTGACATAGAAGGAGCACTCGAATTTAAGAGATAAAAGCAACATAATGACACACTGTCTAAATCATGAGAAAAGAAGAAAAGAAATAAAGGTGCAGGAAGACAAGAAAGAGAAGGGGGGAAAAAAAGAAATCTTTTTTCAGAGTTCTAGTGTAGGAAGTCCAAGATCAAGGCACTAGCAGATTTAGCGTCTAAGAAGAGCATCTCTCTGCTTCCAAAATGGTGATTTCTTGCTGCATTTTCATATTAATAGATGGGGTAAAAGCAGTTGACTGTTGAGTCCTTACACAGTAAAAGAGATGAAAGGCTGCTCTCCGAAGCCTCTTCTATAAAAGCATTATGCCCATCCATGAGAGAAGGGCCCTATTGGCTCAGCCTCTCAAAGGGTTCACTGTTGGTACTACCACTTTGAAGTTTACTTCCAACGTAATGAATTTTGGAGGTACACATGCATTCAAACCATAGCATTACTTTCTAAAGCATTTTAGATTCACTCAATGCAATTTAATTCAGAATATACTTAACTAACCCAGGAAGGAAAGGAAGGTAAGGAAGGCACAGTTACCAACCTCTAAGATGTATTTAATTAAACAGATTGTCAGGCTCCTGGACCTTTCTGACCCTGTCCTATCACTTATCAATGGTGTATTCTTGGGCTAATAAGGTCTGCACATGGTTATTGAGGGCCATAAGTACTGTGCCTTCTCTTTAGACTTTTTACTCCATTAAAAAATACTTAAAGATGACTGCATTGAAATAGAGACAAATATAGTGCAGATAAATTCATTATTATGTATTCATTTTTCTTGTAGATTTAGAAGAAACTAGAGTCAAAACATTTTCTTGGTCCCTGCAACTATCATGAGCCCTTAGCACTGTGCCTACTATACCAAATGAATAAATTATGTTTGGGACTCATTAGTGATATACCTCTCTTTAAAAGTTTAGTTTTCAAATGGTTGCCATAACAATTACTTGAAGCATTTATAAGCTGCATAAGGGCAGAAACCAAATTTGATTTAGTCTCTACCTAATTAGAGTCCTTGGCATAGAATAAGCACTCAATAAAATGAATGTAAAATTAGTCACAGTACAGTACTTATTTGATATATACCAGATTTATTTTAGCAGAACTCATTAGAAATCGTTCAGGAAAGCCAGGCGCAGTGGCTCACGCCTGTAATCCTAGCTACTCAGGAGGCTGAGATCTAAGAATCAAGGTTCAAAGCCAGCTCAGCACAAAAGGACCTGAGACTCTTATCTCCAATTAATCACTAGAAAATGAGAAGTGGGGCTGTGGCTCAAGGGTAGGGTGGTAGCCTTGAGCTGAAGAGCTGAGGAACAATACCCAGGCCCAGGGGTAGGGTGGTAGCCTTGAGCTGAAGAACTCAGGGACAGCCCCCAGTCTGAGTTCAAACCCATGACCTACCAAAAAAAAAAAAAGAATAAAGAAAGTAAATCATTCAGGACAAACATGATATTTGCAAGTTAGAGTATATAGTATAGGCCTTGAATGGAACAGGACTTTAGATCAGGAAGAATCCTATCTAAAGTGAGTCAACCACTTCATATGCTTTTAAATGTTTTATTCATATATTTATATCAGTCATCATCATAATACCATCCATCACAGGTGTATGGGTAGGAGAAGGTAGTGTTGGAAACTATCAGTTTTACTCTCCGGTGTGGTGTATTTACATACTCAGGGAGTTGTTCCAATATTGCCTGTATCTCCAAATCCTCTAGATCTAATTACAAAGCTACAAAGTGAGTGCATAAATTATGCACTAAGGCCCATGTTTTGGAAATCACTGTATAGTCCTGGGAATTAGATAGGAGGTTAGATCTTGGTAATTGATATGCTTCCACTTAAAGGTTGAAACCTTGTGGATCAGTTCTTTCTGTCTCAAGGCAATGTGTCTGCAGTTTTGCTGGGCTATTTGACATTTAAACTCCCAACACTAAGTACGAAGAGGAAAAGAACGTTTGGAACCGCCTAGTCAATTCTTCTCATGTCACCTAACCTCCCACCACTGATGTATTTGTGCTCCTGCTATAGCACATCTGGACAAAGATGGCATTTCCCAGGTGCATCGTACAGAATTTCAGGCTTTCAAGCTCTTGCAGATATTGTTCTGTTTGCCTGGAATATTCTTCAAAGCCCTTATCATTCTGGGAAACCCCAGAGAGAGATCCTATTTGTAGTAGTTTCTCCACAAATGTTCTCTCCTAAGAAAGCCAAATATGGGTTCCGTGTCTACAAACTCCTCTCAAACATTACCTCTTTGCTAACCTTTCTCATCTTCCCTAGAAAGAACAGAAGAAAAGAAATGTGTATTAGACACCAATTACATAGAAGCATTATGCTGGATTCTTTATATCTATTATATTATTTAGCCTTATTCTGCAATTTTGTGCAGAGTGTATCTTTTATCCTCAGTCTCTAGTTCACGAATCTGCTGTGTAAAAGGTCAAGCATCTTGAACACAGTGGAGGAGGTAGAATTGGAATTCAGATCTGCCTGGCTATCTCCCTCAGGCTAGTCAGTATTTCTGTTCTTGGCAAAATCTTTCCATCATGGCCTTCCCCAAACATTATCACCCTATGACAGCTTATTTACATAGTTTTATAATCTAAATTCTTGAATCATAGGACATTAAATATTTTTTTCCTCTTGTATCCTCAATGCCTGGCACAATGACTGGTGACTGCTCAAAATACAGTGATGGAATGAGGTGAGAGACAACACACTTTCACACTTTTAAACTTGCAACCTAATTGTCTTTTTTGTCAGTTTAGGTCTTGAGTATTATTCTTGAGCCTTTTTTTTTTTCTTCATTCGTGGGGCTTGAACTCTGGGCCTTGGTATTGTTCCTGAGCTCTTCAGTTCAAGGCTACCACCCTACCCGTAGAGCCTCCATTTTTTTTTTCTAGTGGTTAATTGGACATAAGTCTCACTGACTTTAGTGCCCCCACTGGCTTTGAACCTTGATCCTCAGATCTCAGCCTCCTGAGTAGCTAGGATTACGCCTGGCACTCTGAGACTTTTTGTGCTCAAGGATAGTGATCTACCACTTGAGCCACAGTGCCACTTATGGTTTTTGAGTGCAGATAAGAGTCTTGCCTTTTTTTTTTTTTTGGCCAGTCGTGAGGCTTGAACTCAAGGCCTGAGCACTGTCCTTGGACTTTTTTCAAGGCTAGTGTTCTATCACTTGAGTCACAGCACCACTTCCAGCTTTTTTTCTACATATGTGGTACCAAGGCAAGCACTCTACCACTAGGCCAAAAACCCAGCCTGGAGATAAGAGTCTTTTTTTTTTTTCATATCTATAGAGTTTATTTTAAAAAATGTTGAAAACTGAGATAAGACTCTTAAGGGGACTTTTCTGCCCAGGCTGAGTTCGAATCACAATCTTAAGATCTCAGCCTCTTCAATAACTAGGATTAGAGGCATGAGCCACCTTGCTGCAAACCATTTTAAAATATATTATTTTATTAAACCACAAAGAACCATAAGAAAAACATCCTACTCTTGGAAGCTAGCCATTTTTTCCCTAAACTTGATGTTTCATTTTTCTTATTTCTCTAGCTAGGGGAATGAGTAGGAAAGAACCAGGAATTGCTATTTGTAGACAAAACAAGTCCTGTCGTAATTTCCTTTTTCCAAATGAAAGCATAATTTGTTTCCTCGACATTCAGCAAAGGACAATTAGGTTTATTTGTTTGTAGGTTTCTATGTTTAGAAGGTGATGGTCTAGAAATGTTTTCTTTGATGGCCAACAAATGCCGATTAAGAAATAAGAGACCAATAATAGCAATAACCAAAAAAAAAAAAAGGAGTTGTCTGGAAGTTTAGGAAGAGAAAGGGTAGCAAACTAGAAATAATAATGCACTATAAAATAGTTTGCACCTGGGCCGGGAGTTTGGCCTAGTGGTAGAGTGCTTGTCTAGCATGCATGAAGACCAGGGTTCGATTCCTTGGTACCACGTACTTAGAAAAAGCCAGAAGTGGTGCTGAGGCTCAAGTGGTAGAGTTCTAGCCTTGAGAAAAATCCAAAGACAGTCCTCAGGCCCTGAGCTCAAGCCCAGGACTGGCAAAAGACAAACAAAACAACGAAAAAAAAACAATAAAAATAATCTTAAAAAAATAGTTTGCACCTACTCAACTGATTGTGGAAAAGTGGAAAATCATTTTTGCTGAAATCTTTTTTTTAAATCACATTTCTTAAACAGTTGGGTTTTTGTTCTTCTTTTAAAACAAGTGGCTACTTAAGTAATTATTCAGTAACACAAGTTAGAAACCTTGGGTTATCTGTGACTCCCTTTTGTCTATCTCATTTCATTCCATTGTTCAGTTAATTTTAAAATCTTTTTTTCATATATTTTTTACTGTATAATTTTAAAATCTTATCTCTAAAAATGTTTCTGAATAAATACACAGAAGGATGTTTTTCTCATTCTCCGTCTCTGCTATCATTGTCCAAACTTAGATTTGCTTTTTGTATTGCCCTTCTCCTTTTGTCTTCAGTTTCCTGCCAATATGACCTTTAAAAATTCTCTTTCAGAGGCAGGTGTAATGCTACAGTAACACATACCTGTAGTCTCAGCTATTTGGGAGGTTGAGGCAGGATGATCATGATTTTGAACCAAGCCTGGGCAACCCAGGGTCACCTCTTCGACTGCCTTAAAAACAAAATAAATAAATTAAATAACAATAAATTAACATCTAGGGCTAGGGGGGACTTATAACTTAGTGATAGAGAATGCATTCAGTCTGCACAAGGCCTTGAGTTCCGTCTTTAATGCCAAAACAAAATCATTTATTGATATTCTAAGTGGTAGGATGAGTCAATTCCAATTTCTAACCTAATGAGTTTCTGATGTTTAAGGCTTAACATTATCTCTACCCTTTGACCTTGTCTAATGTTTTTTCTATTTCCTTTATCTGCCACTTCATTCCATGCAAGACTAGTCACTAGGAAACATAGGAATGAGAGCCAATGTGACTCTACCATGTTTAATTTTAGCTGATGATCTAAAACATGCAGATTCACACTTTGTGTAGAATGTAGACAAAGTGCAGTAGAATTGGATATGATCTGAGGAGTCACACACTGCTCTTACTCTTGGCTCTTCCTGTTGACCTGTATTTTGACATTTGAAGCTAAGCCTTCTGATATCTGGTGTCCCTGATGAAAGCTAAAGCTGATTTTCAAGTTGCTGATGTTGCCTATATCATGTCCAAGATGTTTATTTACACACAGACAATGCAAGTAGAGTTTGTGGCAGGTGGGCGGAGGGGGGGGGTGGATGGATATAACAACAACAATAACAAAAGACCTAGATTCTATTTTAGGCTTGGCTGTTTACTAATTGTAGCCCAAGGATTATATTTATAGGACAGGTATTATTATAATACGCATTTTGTAGGACTGAGGATTAAGGATAAACTATAGATAACAGTGTTCAGCACTGGAGGTCAGTTTTAAGGGACACATGATTCAGACAGAGCAATCATTCTTAAGCACTTTTGTATGCTGGGCACTGGGCTCTTTTTCAGGGCTATAAAGATAAATTAAAGGGTTAGGGATATAGCTCACAGTACAGAGCTTGACTGGTATGCATAAGGCTTAAGGGTTGATCCTCAACACACACACACGCGCACACACACACACACACACACACACACACACACACACACACCAAGAACTGATTCTTAAGAGACTAATGGAGGTAATTAACACTATATAAATATCTTCTTTTAATCTGAGTCATAATATTTGAAAGAACCCATATTTTGCTTAATCCAAAAGTCATCAACAACAAGAGGGTTTCTGCTCATAAGTATCTGGAGTACCAGTTTCTATGAGAAGTGCATCATGTGTTTTGGGAAAGGTGATGTGGCATAAGGAAAAGAGAGACATGAACTCAGATACTCACCAATGAATACTGCTAGGTACCTAGGGTAGGTTGGTTAATTTCTTTGAATCTCTGTTCCATTATTGATAAAATGTGGAGGCTAATTCACTGATAGAATTGTACTGATGATTATATAATGTGCGAAGGTATCCTGGCACAAAGTAAACACTCAACCAATGGTGTAACTAAGAAGGAAAAATATATCTAAAAAAAAAGAACAGCTTTGTATTACACTCAATTGCATTCATGTTTTGTGCCTTTGGTTGTATAGTATTTATTACTATCCACCAGGCACTGTGATAAGCTCTTTACCTGTATGAATTCATTTAATTCTCAAAATAACCTTGTAAGGTAATTACTACTGTTACTCGCATTTTAAATAAGTGAATCTAAGGAGAAACTGAGGCTCAGAGAAGGTGGAAATGTTGCCTATGTAGCTACTAAGTGTGAAGCTGGGGATTGAAACCCAATAGGGATACTTTCAGGACCAGGAGCATGGCCTAGTATTAGAGTGCTTGCATAGCATGCACAAAGCCCTAAGTTCAATTCCTCAGTACCATATACCCAGAAAAAGCCAGAAGTGGTGCTGTGGATCAAGTGGTAGAGCTCCAGCCTTGAGAAAGCCCAAGGACAGTGCCCAGACCCTGAGTTCAAGTCCAAGGACTGGCAAAAAAAAATCAAAAGAAAGAAATAGGGATACTTTCTGAGAAATGAGGATTAGGCTATTGCATTATTGTGTATTTACACAAGTATACTTACATAAACCTAAATGGTTTGGCCCACTTCACACACTTGTGCTATGTAGTATAGACTCTTTAATGATATATATGATAAAATGATACATATTTGCTTTTAAAACTTTATGTTAAAACTGAAGAAACAACTGTCACATGGTAACTTCTATGTACGGCCACTTAACTAGAAATATAATCTTTAAAAACTGAAGACACAAACACACATATTAGACTAGGCCTTCATTGTTTCAGAATGATCAATATCAATGTCTCCTGATTCTACATCTTGTCCTGCTGGAAAGTCTTCAGGGAATACCGTACATGGATAAAGCTGTCATCTCCTTTGTTAGCAATGCCTTTTATTTAAATATCTCCTGAAGCAATTTTACAATTCACTGTTTGTTTTTTTCTTGACAAGTAGGAGTGCAAGCTGAAATAACAAAAGTATTATATAGTAAAGTAACATTGTTTATTGTCCTTATCTAGTATTATGTATTATACATAATTTTATGTGCCATACTTTTTATTTTTGGTGCTGGTCCTGGGGCTTGAGCTCAGGACCTGGGCACTGTCCCTAAGCTTTTATGCTCAAGGATAGCACTCTACTATGGAGATATAGCTCCCCTTCTTGTGTGTGTGTGTAGAGGGGTGCGTGTGGGTGTGTTCAATTGGAGATAACAGTCTCACGTATTTTCCTGCCTGGGTTGGCTTCAAACCACAGTCCTCAGATCTCAACCTCCTGAGTAGCTGAGATTACAGATGAGAAGATGAGAGACACTGGTGCACAGATTTATGTGCTATTCGATTCTGCAGTGGGCAGTGTAGATTTATTTATACCAGTATCATTACAAACACACAAGTAATGTGTTATATTATGATAGCTATAACATCACTTAGGCAATAGAATTTTCCAGCTCAGCTTTGTTTCAGTCTTAGTGATTACCATCATATATTTGGCTGTTGTTGGATAAAAACATTGCTAGGTAATGCAGGAATGTACTACAACACCACAATTCACATAAGTAATTACTAAGGGTTGAGCCTCCCTTTAGCAGATAAACCTCATTTGTTTTTTGTTGTTGGCACCTAACTCATACTCCTCCTTCTCCTTTTTGTTTTTTACTAGTCATGGGGCTTGGACTCTGGGCCTAGGCACTGTCCCTGAGCTCTTCAGCTCAAGGCTACCATCCTACCCCTTGAGCCACAGCCCTACTTCCCATTTACTAGTGGTTAATTGGAGATGAGTCTCAGGGCCTTTAGTGCCCAGGCTGGCTTTGAACTTTGATCCTCAGATCTCAGCCTTCTGAGTAGTTAGGCTTATAGGAGTGAGCCACCATGCCTAGATCCTCCCTCTGTTAGTATGGAGGATTTCTGTTCCTATCTAAGGTCAAACTTTTCCCTTGCGCTTGGGATCTCTCTCTCACTCTCTCTCTCTCTCTCTCTCTCTCTCTCTCTCTCTCTCTCTCTCTCTCTCTCTCTCTCTCTGTCACTCTCTCTCTCTCACTCTCTCTCTCTCTCTCACTCTCTCTCTCTCTCTTTCTCTCTCTCTCTCACTCTCTCTCTCTCATTCTCTCTGTCTCTCTCTCTCTCACTCTCTCTCTCTCTCTCCATTTTTCTTTTGCCAGTACCAGGCTTGGGCTCAGGGCCTGAGCTTTGTCCTTGGGTTTTCTCAAGACTACAGCGCTACCACTTGAGCCCCAGCACCACTTCTGGCATTTTTTCTATGTATGTGATACTTAGGAATCGAACCTAGGTCTTTTTGTGCATGCTAGGCAAGTACTCTACCACTAGGCCAAACTCCTGGCCCTCTTCTCTTCTTTGTCTAAGATGTCACCAGTTTTTCCCATGTCTGAAAATTAGCAGGATCATCAATCTTAAAAAACAACAACAACAAATAAACAAGTAAAGGGCAAAGAAAACCCCTCCCTTAACCTCATGTCCAGGTCTAGATAATGGGCTAAGTTACTTTAGCTTTTTTCCTGTACTCACACAGCTGACACACCTCAGTTTAAATGCCACTTAAAGGCCTGACTTGACCACCGGACAAACCAATTACTCCTTGACTTTCTTCAGCTTATTTACCTGCAAAATGGTATTGGGTAGCTTTCTTGTTCACTGTTTGCTTTCATCACAGAATTTAACCTCTTAGTGCTCATCCATTATTGTCTCTCTCTGGACCCTGAATAATGTGCCTGTACAATGTGGCTATAGTATGTGGTCCACAAACACTTAACATTTTAATTAGTCATCTTCTTCTCTGTTCTTGTCTCCTCCTGTGTTCGCCGTAGCTTACAACCCCACTCCCATTGATGTCTCGCTGTTTCCTCAGTTTGCTAAGCCCTAGCGTCCAGTCTTTGTGCCTGGTATTCCTTCCCTCGGAAGGCTCTCACTCCAGGTCTCTTTCATTGGCATCAGGTTTTCAGTTTTGTCATGAAGTATTTAAAATAGTATTTCAAGTATTTAAAACAGCTCCAACTCCCTCTTTTCCTTGGTTTATTTCCCTCCGCTGCCCTTATCAATTTTTAAGACGCTATATCAGCTGCTATCTATTTTATTGTCTGTTCACGCCTTCCTTCAGCCTCGTAGAGTGCCCAGCGCAAAACAGCAAATGTCTATTAAGTGAGTGGTTTGTGGAATGGATGCATTAATGAGCATCCGATGTGAAGTCTTCGGTACGTAAAACTCCTCACGTGAATAAGTAACCCTAATAGCAGTATTCACGCTCACACTCTCGCCACCCGCGTACCCCGCCCTGCACACAATAGGCACGGGGATAAAGCCTGTGTGACTGATTGCTGGGGGCGTGGCTCCGCGGGCCCACCAGGAGAGTTGCTTTTGGCCACGCCTTCCTCCGCCGCCCGGCCCGCGGAGGCCCCGCCCCGGCCCGCGGAGGCCCCGCCCCCGCATGCTGAATGCCTTATAGGCGAGTGACGTCAGGCCGTTTGTTGTCATTGGCGGCTCCCAAGATGGCGTCCATCGTGGAAGGGCCGCTGAGCAAATGGACTAACGTGATGAAGGGCTGGCAGTACCGTTGGTTCGTGTTGGACTACAATGCAGGGCTGCTTTCCTACTACACGGTGAGTCGTCAGAGGCTCCGGGCGCCTCCGGGACCGCGCTCTTGGAGGGGAGCGGCGGGGCGGGGGTCTTTGGAAAGCCGGGTTGTGGTGGCTTGGCTGGGGGGTACCGCCGTACGGGAGGTCTCCCGTGCTGGGGAGGGTCTTACGTCCCGGATAGCCAATGAGGGTGAAGGAGTTGCAGGCACAGCCAATGAGCAGGCAGTAGCTGCCTGATTTATGGGGCCGGGGCGAGCCGCGTTATTTTTCGGGGTGGGGTATTATGCTTTGCTGGGGTCCGGCGCGGGCGGCAGTGAGTGAGCGGTGGCAGTCAAGTTTTACAGGGGCCGGTGATGCGTGCGGTCGGCCCCACAGAGTCTCGGACTTTGCACTGTTCCCTCAGGCCCTGAGAAGGACCGCACCCCTCAGCTTCCCTCCGGGGACTGAAAAGCTGAGTTACCGGACCAGACGAGCTTGGCCAGGTCCAAAGGTGACCCTCGGGCGACACCCACCCGTCTGGCCTGGATGAGTGTCTCATTCCGAGGATGCACACCTCTCCTCTGCGGGGGGCGAGTGTCCCCGACGCCTTAACTTTGGAAAGCAGAGGCTTTCACTTACTCTAGTCTTCTGTGAGCCGAGAGGTGGAGGGATCCTGAGGTTGTCCCCCTTAAAGTTGTATCCCGGGGAGGGCGGATTGCAGAGTGTCCCTGTCGCCAACACGAACCAGTGGCCGCGGGAGAGTAGGTGAATTGTTAGGAATTTTATGTTCTGATTACACCCTCCCACCCCCATTGCATTAGAGATGGAAGGTGGGTGGCACTAGAGAAATGTACTTCCAAAGGTACTTTTTTGGAATGATGTATAATTAATAATAGCCAATGAGAGGAAGGGAAGCACTTAAAAGGACAGAATGTGCTGACGGCTTTAGAAAGTGATAGAAGGGGCAAAATACAGTTATGGAAGAATATTTAATATTGATGAGAGAAATAGGGACACGCTTATTATGCCTTCATTGAAAAAGTGTTGTTGAACTCCTGCTGTATTTCTCTGCAGCAAGAATTAACGGTGGTGTGATACTATTTTTCAGGAGTTTTATTCTAGCTGGGTGTCTCTTAATTCACTTTACTCTTATTAGCTCTTAAAGGTAAGCATTTATTATCTCCATTTAATATCCTCATTTTACAGTTTTGAGCCTGAGGCTTCAGGCTTTTAAGTAATTAAATCAAGATCACGCAGCTGGCAGTAAGTGGTGGAATCAGGATGCTAAATTCTTGGCTTTTTTACTTTTTCCATTGAACTTTACTTTTGCTATAGGAAGTCGAAAAGTGAGAATTTAAGTTGCTAAGACAAGCTAGCAAGAGTAATCTTTCATCATGCTTTTAACTAGCAACTTCCTTTCTCTACATTCCCCTTGAGCCTCATCAAACCTAGGGCTTTGCACCTGTTGGATACTTGCTCTCCCACTGAATTGTACCCTAAGCCTTTCTTTACATCATTTTCAAAAGGGAGAAAAAAAAGGCCAACACTCCATACCCATTGTGTTTAGTTACTTTTAAACACATCGTTCAAAGCTAAGAGTGGAAGCCCATTGGACTATGGCTGTAAATCTAGGCATTTGAAGGCTTAAGTAACAATCTTGGAGTCTAGGCTGGGTTACATAGTGAGATCATCTTAAAAAAAGATTAGGTAGACATGGAAGAGGAACAACTGAACATTATATCCTGAAAATTCTGGAATTATGAAGTTCCATGACTGAGATAAATCCTGAATAATAATTGGAATTCATTAGATGTAATACATTTAAAATCTCAGTATTTATCCAGCCTACTCAAGTGAGTGGCATTATGGAATTAAGTTCCTTTAAAAAATAACAACTGGCTGGGAGTTTGGCTTAGTGGTAGAGTGCTTGTCTATCATGCACGAAGACCCTGGTTCAATTCCTTGGTACCACATATATATATAGAAAAAGCCAGAAGTGGTGCTGTGGCTCAAGTGGCAGAACGCTAGCCTTGAGAAAGCCCAAGGACAGTGCACAGGCCCTGAGTTCAAGCCCCAGGACTGGCAAAATAAATAAATAAATAAAACAACAACCCAATTACTTGCTTGCTCCTTTTTTTTTTTTTTTTTTTCTTTTGCCAGTCCTAGGGCTTGAACTCTGGGCCTGGACATTGTCCCTGAGCTTCTTTTGCGAAAAGCTAGCACTCTACAACTTGAGCCACAGCACTACTTCCAGCTTTTTCTGAGTAGTTTATTGGAGATAAGAGTCTCATAGACTTTCCTGCCTGGCCAGGCTTTGAACCATGATCTTCAGACCTCAACCGTAGTTTAGGATTACACTAGGTTTCTTGGAAACTCTTAGCCCAGACAAAATGTTCCTTTTTTCTTGTTTGTTCTGTTTATTTCCTTCAGTGTGTGCCTTTTTTCTGCCTCATTGTCTTGTTCAGTAATATATATGTATATATATCTTTTATAAAGTAACTTGCTAGAGGACGGTGGTATCGTATTTCACACTAATGGCTGTTAAGAATTTTTTTTCCCTAGTCTTCTGTGTTGTTTGCTTGCAGATAAATATTGTACCATTTTGAAAATAAAATGACAACCAATGGAAAAGCAAGCATTACATTAAATTTTGGCAATGAATTCTATGTATTTGGCCATTGTTTCAGTATGTTTAGGATTCTGAAGGATTTGAGGGTATAGTTAATATTTGCATGTTGATAATAGTTGAGAGTCACATCTTCTGGGATGAATATATGAATTAGTTTTATAGCAGAGTTTTTAAGCAGAGTAGTAAAAAGTAAGTTACTTTATTCTTTATTTCTAAAATTACTTGAACCCTAATCTGCCTCTGATTTTTGATCTAAGATATCCTTGAAAAGTCAAAAATAACCAAAGGTTGGTGGTTGTGGCTCACACCTGTAATCTTAGCTACTCAGGAGGCTGAGATCTGAGGATCATGGTTCAAAGCCAGCATGGGCAGGAAAGTCAGTGAGACTCCTCTCTAATAAACTACTCAAAAAAAAAAAAAAAGGCAAAATTGGAGGTGTGGCAAAAGAAGCTCAGTGCCCAGGCCTAGAGTTCAAGCTCCTCTCTTCTAACACACCCATATACCAAACTGACCTTGCTCTAAAGTTGGTTTACACTGAGAATTGATTCAGGGATAATCTCAATTGAGGTAGGATTGATAAGATTGTTGTGAACTGAATAGATTTAGATAAGCCTTTCTTTAGCCTGGATATTTATCAAACTTTACCAGTTCTGGGGATAGAAATATGTTTTTGCTTTACTCTTTTTCTTTAGTTTCATATTTTTTCATAGTCTGTAAGTCCCTCCACTCCCCAGGGATGGAGATGGAATCTTGGGTCTTGTACCTATAAAGTAGTTGGTCTACTACTGAGCCCCAGCTCAATCTTTTTTCTTTTTTTTTTCCAGTCATGGGACTTGAACTCGACCTGGGGGCTGTCCCTCAAGGCTACCACTCTACCCTTGAGACAAGCCCCACTTCCCATTTTCTAGAGGTTAATTGGAGATAAGAGTCTCAGGTCCTTTTATGCCTGGGGCTGGCTTTGAACTTTGATCCTCAGATCTCCACCTCTTGAGTAGCTAGGATTACAGGCATGAGCCACTGCACCCGGCCTAGCTCAATTTTTGGATGTTGAAAAATAGCTTTCTATATTTTTATTCTGCTCAATATAGGATGAAAGAAACTGATTACATCCTCTGGCAAAAAAGATTTAGGCTCTTATTTTCTCAAGCTCTGTGTCTCTTAACTATTGGAAATAATGCACAGTAGTTCATCCAATAAGCATTCATTTAGGGATGACTTTGTAGTAGTACAATTGATACATATGCTGGGAGTATGAAAGAGAGGCAGTTCCTCCATATAGGAACTCATTGTCTAGCAAAGCAGGCACCTAAACATAATTTTAACACACTATGACAAATCCTACCACTATGACAAATCCTACAGTAGAATAAATTTGTAATCCTAGCTACTTGGAAAGATGGTAGTCTGAAGATTTCATGGGCAGCAAATTCATGAGACCTTTTCTCAAACTCATGACTGTGACCAGATGTGCCCTTTATCCTAGCTACAATAGGAAACTTGTTTGGTAGTCCCAGCCCATAGGTTCTAGACAGAAGGAAGTGAGATCCTTATCTCAAAAAATGACCAGTGCTAAAAAATGCCTGTAGGTGTTGTTACAGCAGTAGAATGCCTGCCTAGCAAGCATAGCCTTGAGTTCAAATACTGCAAAAACAACAGCAACAAAAAATATAGGGTGTTGAGTGTTGTGTGAATATTGCCTGGAGAAGGTCAGAGAGACATTTTAATTGAGTTTTAAAGGATGAAGATAAGAAGAGTATATTGGGCAATGGGAGATTTGCATAATTTTGAAAGCTTGAGAACATAAGGTGCATTAGGAGGATTTTGAGACTTTTAAGCAATTTTTTTTTTTTTTTTTTTTTGCCAGTCCTGGGCTTGAACTCAGGGTCTGAGCACTGTCCTTGGACTTTCTCAAGGCTAGAGCTCTACCACTTGAGCCTCAGCACCACTTCTGGCTTTTAGCTATGTATGTGGGGTACCGAGGAATCAAACCCAGATCTTCGTGCATGCTAGGCAAGCACTTTAACCACTAGGCCAAACTCCCGGCCCCACTTTTAAGCAATTTTAAAGTTATTTGTGGAAGATACAAGATTGAGTCCAGAAAGTATATGGCAAGCTGGGATAAAGATGTATTGGATACTTGAACGGAATTATTTAGTTGAACTTTTATTGTTAGTTGTCCAGGAAGAGAGAAGGATATGTATGTGGAACATTCAACTATCAGCTGTTAATGTGAATCATGATGACAAAAGAAGATGAGAAAGGCAAGGGAAATTGAGGGAGTTGAAAGGGTTGAAGGTATGCTAGGTATTTTTCTAGGAGGTGGTAAGATGGCAAGTAAGATGGAAATTATTTATGTTGTCATGATACGTAGAATATCCTGGAGGGTGGAGCAAGTAAGAGCTGTGATGAGGAAGCATAGAGTCTTTGGTTGGGGCACATAAATGGACTCCTTGACTTAGTCTTTGGAGGCTCAGGAAAGTTTTTTTTTTTTTTTTTTTAGAGAAAAAAGGGTTGCCTTGGTCTGAATGATGCACGGAAAGATTAACCATGTTAGCAAGGGGAAAAGTGCTTGAGATGAAGTATTCTTTTCATTTCTGTAGTTTGGGCTTGGAGGTAGGTAGTAGTGAGATGAATTAGTGAGAGGGGAGGGCGGGACGGAGGGAAAATATGAATGGTTTTCTTGGCAAATCTTGCTGAGCAATGTAAACTTTATCTCCAGGAGATCCATAATATGGTATTATAAGCACTTTTCAGTCCTGAAAAATTTTTGTTGCAAAAAATTTCAAACATAAAGATAGAAAATGAATTGTTGTCATGTAGCCTATGCAATTGGTCTTGAACTTATATAGCCATTCTTGTTTTATTCCACCAATTCCCTCTTAATTTCAGTTGATTGTTTTATTTTTTAAATTTTTATTTATTGTCAGGGTGACATATAGAAGGGTTACAGTTACATTCATAAGGTCAGTGTGTACATTACTTCTTGACAATTGTTAGTTGATTTTGTTGGTGGTGGTGGTTTGGGGACTTGAACTCGGGGCCTGGGTGCTATCCCTGAGCTCTTCAGCTCAAGGCTAAGTGCCCTACCCCTTGGCTTGGGCATTGTTCCTGAGCTCTGCAGCTCAAGGCCACCACCCCACCCCGTGAGCCACAGTGACACTTCAGTTTTCTGGTGATTAATTGGAGATGAGTCTCTCACTGGCTTGGTAGTTCAAAGCTGGCTTTGAAGCAAGATCCTCAGATCTCAGTCTTTTGACTAGCTAGGATTACAGGCGTGACTCACCATACCTGGTTTTATTAGATTTTTTTTTAAAGTACATTCCAAATACCATTTTATTATATTTCATTTGTGAATATTTCAATGTATGTCACCAAATATGTTTTCTAACATAATCAGAATACCTTTTACAGTTGAGTTCAGTTTTGTTGATTATCTCAAGTGTCTCACTCACCAATTAGTTTGGGCTCAAATAGCTTTCCCTCATCAATTGGTTTGACTGAGGATTCCATAAAATTGTTGAGTGTCTTTTAATCTAAGACCATCCTTCCTTTTTCCTTTTGACATTTATTTATGAAACTAAATCATTTGGGCTGTAGAATTTTCTGTGGTGTACATTTTTGATATATTTAATGTGCTGCTTATTCTCTGTATTTTGTATAAACTGATTACTTGAGCTTAGATATTAATCAAATTAGGATTTTGACAGTATTTCATAGATGGAACATAATTAGATCAAGAGACACATGATGTTAAGATTGATCGTAGATCAGAGAAATAACCAGGAAATAAGTTTTGATCAAATTTAATGATTGTGAACATTATCAAGATTTCAGTTGGAGCTGAATGGATAAGAAGGAAGGTACGATGAATAAGTTGTTTTTGGAAATGTTAAAACTGAAGGAAAGATGTGTTATATAGTCTGTGGAGTTTAGAACAAATGTCTTGGCTGCAGATAAGTATTCGTTTTTAATATCTGAAGAGTTGAGTGAATGAAAAGAACAGAAATTTTTGTATACAATGTAAAAACACTATTGGATTAGTTCTATTATCATCTTATTTCAGATTACCAAAAAATGTAGAAAACTTGCTAACTTTGTTAGCAAATCGCAAACTTTGTTTTCTTATCTGTCTTTTGTTTTGAAACAGGTAATTAGCTCAGGCTGGCCTTGTACTCAATATCCTCGTGCTTCAGCCTCCTAAGGATTGGGATTACTAGGTACAGGCAGCCCTGCCTTATCAAGAACTAGGCACTAGTATCTCAAAATTTCATTCGGTTGGAACTTGTTTAGGCTCAGTTTCATGAAATTTCAGTCTAGACATTAGCTAGAATTGCAATCATCTGAAAATCATGCTTCCAGCATGACTCACATGGTTGTTGATAGAAATCTGCAGGTCCTTGCTGTTTGAAGGTGGCCTCTGTTCTTACCAGCCGGCCTCCCCATTGGGTTACTGAGTGTCATCATAATAGGACAGCTGGCTTGTACCTGAGGGAATGATTCAAGTGAGACCAAGGAGGAAACCACAATGCCTTTTACCACCTAGCCTCAGCATTACTTCCATCTTCCTTTTATTCATTAGAAACTAGCCAGAGGAGCTCATTGTTCTGTTGATCAAGAATTTACACATAAGAATGAAAATGGGACTGTCTCTGCCTTTGGAAAGTAGAATTCATGGTGAGATTTTAAGCTGTCAGAGTTATTTAAGGGATTGACAGACAAAACTGGCACAGGACTTTTGTTTAAAAAAAAAAAGACTAACTAGAAATACTAGAAAAACTAGAAGAATGAATGTGGTAGTCATGGAAGTCAAAGGTGGAATAGTAAATCGGCTTTAATGCTGCAGAGAGGATTGGTAAAGTCTAATACAAATCTTATAGGATCCAACAACTGGTACTTCACTAGGGTGTCCTTATTGAGGACATTTTGAATGGCATATACAAGGCAGCTTGGAGTGGCTTGAAGATTAAATAGAAGGCGTGAAGTTACAAATGAGTGTAGATTATTCAAGACACTTCACTGGAAGGTGGAAAAAGGGGGATTAAAATTAAAGAGTAGGGCATCTGAGTAAGACAGGAGTATGTTTAAATGTTGGAGAGTTGGGTAGCAAAGTCCATGTTTAAAGTAAGAGTATAGGGACCGGGAATGTGGCTAGTGGCGAAGTGTTTGTCTAGAATGCAAGATACCCTAGGTTGGATTTATTGGTATCACATACACAGATAAAGATGAAAGTGATACTGTGCTCAAGTGGTAGAAATGGTAGCCTTGAGAAAGCCCTGAGCTCTTCTGGAGCCACAGCCCTACTTCCCATTTTCTAGTGATTAATTGGAGATAAGAGTCTGATGGCTTTGTAGCATGCCCAGCTATTACTATTGCTTTTGTGACACTTTTCAAAGAAGGCTAGAAAATGAATTAGTAAATTACCTGTGCCACTCAAATTATTCTGGGTAAAAGGAGTCAGAGAAATCAGTTTTCTTACTATTATATTGATTGGAAGAGATCCATGATTGCATTGCATTTTACATCACTATTAGTCAAAACACAGTTTAATTTAGCAATCATAAGTTATGTCTACAAGATGATATAAAAAATCTAATAACTGGAGCCAGGTGCAGTGGCTCAAGCCTGTAATCCTAGCTGTTCAGGAGGCTGAAATCTGAGGATCAAGGTTCAGAGACAGCCCCTGCACAAAAGGACCAGAGACTCATCTCCAATTAATCTCTAGAAAATGGGAAGTGGCTCAAGTGGCAGTCTTGAGCTGAAGAGCTCAGGGACAGTGCCCAGGCCCAGGGGTAGGGCGGTAGCCTTGAGCTGAAGAGCTTAGGGACAGTGCTCAGGCCAAGTTCAAGCCCCATGACCCACACACAAAAAAAATCTAATAGCTGGACTTTAGATTGTTGAAGAGTTAAAGTATTTCTCTTAGAAATATCTAAAAGAGAACTATCTAAAAGAGAAAGTCTCCCATTTTCCTAGGGAATATCAGCACCATTCCCATCATATATTTAAAGTCAGTTTATGCTTGTTTAAGTAAACTATTTTTTTTTTTTTTTGCCGGTCATGGGGCTTGACCTCAGAGCCTGAGCACTGTCCTTGGGCTTTCTCAAGGCTAGAGCTCTACCACTTGAGCCACAGACCATTTTCAGCTTTTTCTATGTATGTTTGAATTGAACCCAGGTCTTCATGCACGCTAGGCAATCACTCTACCAGTAGGCCAAATTCCCAGCTCCTCTTGTTTGTTTTAGATAGAGTTTTGATATGTAGTTCAAGCTGGCCTCAATCTCATGATCCTCCTGCCTCAGGCCCCCAAATGCTGGAATTACAGGTATGTACTGCCACACCAGTACACTATTTTTGAATCTTTCAAATACGCTTTTGTTGAGTGCCGGGTAGTTCACACCTGTAAGCTTCTCAAATATGATTTTTTATTGAACTTCCAAGTTTGTTTGTTTGTTTTTTTCTGTGTGGGTTATGGGGCTTGAACTCTGGGCCTGGGCGCTATCCCTGAGCTCAGCTCAAGGCTACCACCCAACCCCTTGAGCCACAGCCCCATCTCCCATTTTCAAGTGGTTAATTGGAGATGAGTCTCACATTCTTTAGTGTACAGGCTGGCTTTGAACCTTGATCCTCAGACCTCAGCCTCCTGAGTAACTAGGATTATAGGCATGAGCCACTGCACCCAGCTCCTATAAAGTATTTCTTAGTACTGGTTGAATATACCTTATCTGAAATACTAAGGATCAGACTTGTTTTTAGATTTTTTTGGATTTTGGAATTTTGCATATGTAATGAGATACTTTGGGGCTGAGACCCAAGTCTAAACACAAAATTCATTAATGTTTTATACCTTTACACACAGAATAAAGAAACTTAATGTAATATTTTTAGTTTGACTATGACATATCACATGAGGTAAAGTGTGAAATTTTCTACTTGTAGAGTCATGCTGATGCTCAGACTGCATAACATTGTGAATTTCAAATTTCTGAATTAGAGGTGTTCAACCTGTAGTCCAAATCTAATGGAGTAGCTTTAGAATTGTTAAAGCAATAAAACAAAAATCCTGTGCTATATAATCTAAATAACCTGAAGAAAAGAAAGTAATCTTTTAAGGTGATAGTGATATCAGTAGAATCAGTGAAAATTTTATCTCTCAACTTTCTTGAATACTCTATATTCATTTTTCTAAATTTTCTGAGAGTTTCTCATGATTCTTTTGGACATTTAATCAGTTTATATATATATATGTATATATATAATTTTTTTTTCCCAGTCCTGGGCTTGAGCTCAGGGCCTGAGTACTGTCCTTGGACTTTCTCAAAGCTAGAGCTCTACCACTTGAGCCTCAGCACCATTTCCGGCTTTTTTCTATGTATGTGGGACTGAGGAATTGATCCTGAGTCTTTGTGCATGCTAGGCAAGCACTCTACCACTAGGCCAAACTCCCAGCCCTCAGTTTATATGTTTTAAGTAATGAAGCGTATCTTTATACATTCTTTATTTGAACATTATAATCTTCAGGCCCTGCAGTGTAGCACATTATTCTAGTGAAGGCCTTCCAAACTTATCTTAATGGTGAAATGCAAATGGCTGCTGGAATTGTAAGATTGACAGAACATGCTAATAGCAAATATGCTTTTATTGCTTATGTAAAATTCAGATGAGTTTATATTAACAATGGTTGTTGATCATCCAGACCATGTAGAATCACATGGAATCTTTTTTGTTGGTTGGAGCAGTCTTATTGATGGTGATAATTTGTAGAAAAAAAGTAAAATTATTAAGTAGAAAAAAAGTAAAATTATTAAGCTTAAAGATGCTTAGGAAGCAGTTGGTCCTAGGATTCGATTTTCAACTGGATAATAGGTAATCCAAGCAAAACCAAAAACATGCATAGACTAAGAAAGTACTGCTGTTGATAGCCAAAAGGAAACCAATGGCCAATCCTAATGAGTTGTTTTCCTTCTTTATTTTATTATAAAGGATTGTCTTATTAGACTAATTTGGACTTACTGTTGTTGTATTTGAATTTTTAACTTTCAACTTCTGCTTTCCTTTTTTTTCCTTTGGAAGAGACAGACAAGTTCATGCTAGGTAGCCTAAGCTGGCCTCCACCTCCTTCCAGCTTTCCTCTTTTGGAAGTCCATAAATACTTAAGTTAAATTAGAACTGATAGTTTGTTAAACATGGCATTTGAAATATGATGTAAAAAATGAGTGTTAATGAAACCTTTTAATAAAAAATTAGAACTGATAGAAAAATGAGTGTTTTCAAATTGCCTTATAACAAAGTATTTTTTCTTTGATTATAAAGTGAAGTATGTTTCTTGTAGATAATTAGCTTCATAAGTCCTTGAAAATTTCTTAATTGCTTTGGTGTAGCTCTTGAATTCTTGACCTACTTATTCTCTCTTAATTATATTTTTCATTAAGCACCAATGTTTGAGAGAAATTTAAGAAAAAAAATTCTTTGACAGGGTTTGAGTTTATATTTTGGTATATTTTTCTTTTTAAATTGTATTTTATTGTTGGGGTAATATATAGAGTTGTTACAGTTTGTCAGGTAGTGAGTGCATTACGTCTTGAACATTGATACCCTTTCTCATGTTTTTGTCCCCCTCTCCCTACCTTTTTGGTATTTTTATTACAGTATTTCAAATTTTTTTTCTAGTTATCTTGGGAATCAAATTTAATGGCTTAAAAATTTATCTTGAGTCCTAAATGTAACTTGAACAAGAAATTTTGGAACATGACTCTAAGCTAAATTAAGCACTTGGATTGAATGGATCTTGGAATTAGGACAAAGCATCAGAAATTTCATACTTCTGGCTATATTTCTGTTTTACATACATTTTTCTATTTTCTTTAAATGCTTTGAGTACTCTTCCTGCTCTTTTCATAGTCTTATTTTGGGGCCCTGGTCTTTTCCAAATAAGGAAAAAGGCCCTCAGGCAATTTATAAGAATAAAAATTGAATGATAAATAATTTCACAGTTTGGTGGAAGAAGTATTAATATTTAAACACAAACCACTTGGAATTTAACATTCCCTCATTGTTTCCCTCAAACAACTCTTGGGAAAATATCAATCAATATTTAGCATTTTGGGCAATATTTGATAAACAGAGCAAAACAAATCTGCATTGAGCTCTAGCATGTTACTAATGTGGTATAAGTAATTTGTATAACTTGGGCTGCTATTTAGTATTTAATACTTAACTTTATGAAGGATACAAAAACCTTAATCATATGACTGTGAACATGATTCTTTTCACTGATCGCTTAGCCTTGAAATTTTGACCTAAAAGATAAATCATCCGTTTTAAATACCAGATGTGGTACGTACCTGCAATCCTAACACTGAAGTAGCTGAGACATGATGATTAAGGCCACAGTGAGAGACTGTCTCAAAAAAGGAAAGTTTTTAAAGGAAAAGAAGGAAGGAGATTTTTTTTTTTTGCTGCCAGTCCTGGGCTTGAGCTTAGGGCTTGAGCACTGTCCTTGGACTTTCTCTATCACTTGAGCCTCAGCACCACTTCTGGCTTTTTTTTTTTCTATGTATGTGGTACCAAGGAATCGAACCCAGGTCTTCATGCGTGCAAGGCAAGCACTCTACCACTAGGCCAAACTCCCGGCCCCCAGATTTTTTTTTTTAAATACATATACCAAAACAAACCTGAAAGGACTGCACAAGTACAACATGTAAGAGGCCTCAGGTTTGATCCTCACCACTGCAGAAAAACAAAACAAAGATCTGCTGGCTGCCTGTCTCAATGGCTCATGCCTATAATCCAAGCTACTAAGGAGGCTGAGATCTGAGGATCTCGGTTCAAAGCCAGCTCAGGCACCAAAGAACCTGAGACTCTTATCTCCAATTACTCACTAGAAAGCAAAAAGTGGGACTGTGGCTCAAGGGGTAGGGCTGTAGCCTTGAGCTGAAGAGCTCAAGGACAGCGCCCAGACCCAGAGTACAAGCCTCATAACCCACAAAAAACTCTAAAAAACCTGCTGGCACTTTACAGTGTAATTTACCACTTGATCAAAATACAGGATTTCAATACTTTATTCAAAAGTTTAAGTTTTTTTTTTTTTTTTTTTTTTTTTTTTTTTTGCCATTCCTGGGGCTTGAACTCAGGGCTTGAGCACTGTCTTTGGGCTTTCTCAATAGGGCTCTACTACTTGAGCCACAGCATCATTTGCAGCTCTTTTTTTTTTTTTCCTGTATATATGGTACTGAGGAATCAAACCTGGGTCTTTGTGTATGCTAGGTAAGCACTCTACCACTAGGACAAACTCCTGGCTGAGATACTTAAAGTTTTTTATTCTAAAACAGTTTTTATCCCCCGCCCCACCCGTCCTAAATTTAAGACACACCCATTGGGAAGCAAAGTCCGACTTGAACTAATGTATGGCTATTTATAACCTATCATACACACACAAACATACACATATATACATATAAATGTATACACACATTATGTATATATACATATTATATGTGGGGGGTTGGTTATTGCAGTATTTAGTGTTAATTTGCTTGTAAGATTAAATGCTTGTTATTCTAGTCCTCACTGCAGGTATGACTTCACCAATATAACGTATGGTTTTTATGTATATTACCTTTCTGAATACAACCAAAGGGTTTTGTAACAAGTGGTGGAGAGTTGTATTGGTAATCTAGTGACCTAAGAATTTGCATGCCAAAGACAGTTCGGATGGTGGGGCTACCAGTTTTTGAGTAATGCTGAGAATTCACTTCACTGAATTCATCTCCTGTGGCTCAGAGAAACTTGAAAGAAGGAATAAATTAGCCAGGCTTATAGTGATTATGGTATAAATGCAGTGTGAATGAGTACTTGGGTTGTACCTGGGTTGAAAATCTGTCTCTCCTAGTATCTGTGAGTTCATGAGCAAGTACATTAAACCATCTGAGTTTCACAGTTATAAAGTGGCTATAATAAATGAACTTGTATCATAAGATCATTGTGAGCATTAAATGCTATCACATTTAAGACATTAGTAGTTCCTAGCATATAAAGTAATGTTAACAAAAATCTAATGTTTGGAAGTTGTGCTGTGGCTTCAGCGGTAGGGCAGTAGCCTTGAGCTGAAGAGCTCAGGGATAGGCCCCAGGCCCAGAGTTCAAGCCCCACAACTGACAAACTTTAGATTTTTTTTTATCCGTGTTTGATATAGTAATATTTATTAAATGTCCTTTGTAGTCATGTTATACAAGCCATGCTTTCATTTATTAATTCATAACAGAAAAAAGACTGAGCCTTTAGGTTATCTGACTAGAGCATTAGTGCACTTAACTGTTGTTAGTAGGCTATAGAACATGCCAAATTTATAAACAGCAGCAGACCTTAAGGGATCATGTTATACATATTTAATGACATCAGATATTGACAAGAAAATTTAATGACAAGAAAATTTAATGACATCAGACATTGATAAGAAAATATAGTAGCTCTATATTAGAGGCATACCTATTACAAGAATTAAATAGATCTAAGTTTTGGATCATTTAAGTTTTGGATCATTGGATCAACACAACTTCTATTCTGGCCATCTAGTTCTAGTTCTGTTCTTTCTGTCTTGTTATAGTACTTTGTGATACTTAGTAATGGTGACTGCTACAATCCATTGCTCATATAATATTACTGCACTTTTTTTTTTTGTCAGTTGTGGGGCTTGAACTCTGGGCCTGGGCACTGTCCCTGAGCTCTTCAGCTCAAGACTACTACCTTACCCCTTGAGCCACAGCCCCACTTCCTATTTTCTAGTGGTTAATTGGTGATGAGTCTCATGGACTTTAGTGCCCAGGCTGGCTTTACACCAAGATCCTCAGCTCTCAGCCTCCTGAGTAGCTAGGATCACAGGGGTGAGCAACCACTCCCAGCATCCTCTCTATCTCTTGAAGATGATTTTAAGATATCTGTGCCACCGCTCCCAGCATCCTCTCTATCTCTTGAAGATGATTTTAAGATATTTGTGCTTGGCACTGGTGATTCCCTGATCTGAGGATTGTGGGTCAAAGCCAACACAAGTAGACAAATACAAGAGATTCTTACCTCTAGTTATTAGGAAAAACCAGAAGTAGAGGCATGATTCAAATGGTAGAGCACCAGAAAAAGCTAAGCAAGAGCATAAGACCCTGTGTTCAAGCTCTAGAACCTCCCCACATGTCTATATAGATGGATGTATATACATAGGTGTGTGTGTGTGTATGTGTACGTGTGTACTGCAGACTTCAACGTCTATTTCACATGTCTTTATAGGTTAGTTTGCCTGGTGTATTCCCTTCCTTTTTATCTGTCGTTGATGGTCCAAGTAGCGAGGAGAGCTCTACCACTTTGAGCCCAGCACCATTTCTGTTTTTTGGGGGGTTAATTGGAGAGATAAAAGTCTCATAGACTTTCCTGCCTAGGCTGGCTTCAAACTGCAATCCTCAGTTCTCAGCTTCCTGAGTAGCTAGTATTACAGGCATGAGCCACTAGCACCTGGCTGGGTTAAATGATTTTTTTTTTTTTGCCAGTCCTGGGGCTTGAACTCAGGCCCTGAGCACTGTCCCTGGGCTTTCCTCAAGGTTAGTGCTCTACCGTTTGAGCCACAGCACCACTTCCCACTTACTACTATGTGGTATCGAGGAATAAACCTGGGTCTTCTTGCATGCTAAGCAAGCACTCTACTACTGGGCCAAACTCCCAGCTCCTGGGTTAAATGATTTTTTTAAGGAACAGAAATAAGGGAATTTGGGCTGGGAATGTAGCCTAGTAGTAGACTGCTTTTCTAGCATGCAGGAAACTCTGGGTTCACTTCCTCAGTACCACATATACAGAAAAAGCCAGAAGTGGTGATGTGACTCAAGTGGTAGGACTGCTAGCCTTGAGCTACAGAAGCTAAGGGACAGTGACCTAGGCCCTGAATTCAAGCCCCATGACTGGCAAAAAAAAGGGGAGAAGACTTTGAGTGGAGGAGAAATAGGTTCATGAATTACTGTAAGCTTGTTGAATTTGAAATACCTATGAGAAAACCTAATAAGATGTGCTTGAGAAACATGTGTAGTGAGAGAATGGAGAAAATTTTGAAAATTTTAAATAAGCCTAAAGAGAATGGGAGAGCAAGTCTGCTATTTTTCTGAAGTTCCCTCTGCTGGATATTCTAATCCTTTCAAGATTCTTAACTTGGCTGGATCCTCTGATTTGACTGTTATTGCAGATCTCAACTTCTCAGTTTTCCTAGGTCACTTAGGTTAGAGTTCAGGTTAAAGTAGAGTTCTTTCTTCCAACAATAACTGCCTATTGGTCACTGCTGTGGCTTGAACATGATGCTCAGAATTCATGTTAAACACTAAATTCCAGAAGTGGGTCAAGTGGTAGAATGCCAGCCTTGAGTGAAAAAACAAAGGGAGAATGTGATTTTAATCTGCAGTACTGTTATACATGCATACACTGAGCCCAATGAAACAGTGTTGGGAAGTGGGAAGATAAATGATCTTCTAAAGATGGATTCTTTTCCTTTAGTTTCTTTTTGTGTGTGCGTGTGAGTCATGGGGCTTGAACTCTGGGCCTGGGCACTGCCCTGAGCTCTTCAGCTCAAGGTTACTGCCCTACACCTTGAGTCTCAGTACTACTTCCAGTTTCCGTGGTTAATTGGAGACAAGAGTCTCCTGGTCTTTATTGCCCTGGCTGGCTTGGAACCTCAATCCTCAGATCTCAGCCTCCTGAGTAGCTAGGATTACAGGTGTGAGCCACCACAACCAGTTTAAAGATGGATTCTTAGAGTAGATTTGCCCTCTTCTTTACCCTTCCACTATGCAAGTTCTTGCAACTTTCACTTGGCATGTAGTAGGGACCTTTCTGCTAATTCCTTGATATTGGTCTTCTTAGCCCCTGGAGCTGTGAGAAAATACAGTTCTATTCATTGTGAATTACTAAGTCTCAGGCATTTTGTTATAGCAACAAAAAGCAGGCTAAACTGTTTCTGGAATTTAGGGCAAAAGTTAGGGCAAAAGTTCCAATTCTGAGAATCCCAACGGCTAGGCTCAGATACCTGTCCTAACATTGTCAATTAAAGAAATGAGTAGTGGTAAAAGGCAGCCTTAGTGGAAGGAATAGAAAAAGGTACAGTAGCCCCAGGTCTGCTGTCTGGATACTATCTTAAGCATCAGGTTTTTTGGGTAAGGGGTAAAAAGTCTTGTTCATACTGGTCTGGTTGATATCTCAGGATCAGCCAAGTGAGCCTTGTCATATTAATTCATGTTTGTACAAGAATCACCTGGAGGGCCAGGAGTTTGGCCTAGTGGTAGAGAGCTTGCCTAGCATGCATGAAGACCCGGGTTCAGTTCCTCAGTACCAGAAGTAGTGCTGTGGCTCAAGTGGTAGAGCACTTGCCTTGAGGAAAGTGCAAGGACAGTGTTCAGGCCCTGAGTTGAAGCCCCAGGCCTGGCAAAAAAAGGACTGGAATTCAGTCCTTGCAGTTTATTTTCTTCACACAGAATGCTTGCAAGATAGCATTTGATAAATAGCTGGAGTGGAAGATATGTTGTATAATATGTAGCACACCAGCTGATTAGGTGGACATTTGGTACTTGCCTGTAATGGCTGCTACTGGGAGGCTGAGATTGGGAGTATAATGATGAGGACAGCTCAGGCTTCTCTCCACAAAAAAGGCAAGACCCCATCCCTACCAATTAATACAAAAAAATTAAGCTGGGCATTGATGGCACACACCTGTAGTCCTAGCTACTCAGGAGGCTAAGAGCTGAGAATCTCAGTTCAGAGTTACCCTGGGCAGCAAAGTCTATGAAACACTGGTCTCCAATTATCCACCAAAAAGTGGCTCAAGTGGTAGAGTGCCAGCCTTGAATGAAAAAACGAAATAACCCATGTGCTAAGTTCACAAACCAGTACTGGCAAAAAAAGAATTAAAAGAAAAAAGTGAAAAGAGGCTGATGGTATGGTTTGTGGCCACTCAAACATTGGGGGAAGATAGCAGTTCAAAGACAGGCAAAAAAAAAAAAAAAAGTGAGACCCCCTATCTCAACAAACAGGCTGACATGTGCATGCCTGTAACCCTATATGTATAAAGGAGGAGGTAGGCAGGAAGATTACAGTCAGAGGCCAGCTGAGCAAACAGCTTGAAACTGGAAAATAAAGCATGCTGGGGGTATAGCTTAAGTGATAGTCTCTAGGCCTGAGTTCAAATTCCAGTACCCTCCCCACCCCCAATAGTGAAAAAGGCAACTCAGAGTTGGAGAAAAATATTAACAAGTATATATCTGCTAGGACTTGAATTGGCCCCATAATCAAATTAGCTAACTACCTGTACGTGACGTGCCTGTCGTGGAGAGGGCCTCATGAGAGAAAATCTACCATTGTTTCTAGCTATCAACATTCTGTTTTTCCTCACATCCCCATGTTTATTGCTATTTTTCTTTTTTTTTTTTTTTTGCCAGACCTGGGCTTGAGCTGGGGGCCCGAGCACTGTCCTTGGACTTTCTCAAGGCTAGAGTTCTACCACTTGAGCCACAGCACCACTTCTGGCTTTTTTCTATATATGTATGTGGTACCGAGGCATCGAACCCTGGTCTTTGTGCACGCTAGGCATGCACTCTACTACTAGGCCAAACTCCTGGCCCATTGCTACTATTTTTCTAACACAGACCATAGGGAATGTTTTGCTTTCTGGTACATTTTTAGTAACTCTGTTAGTTACTGAAAAACTGAATTTGCTTAAAATACTCAATTTATATGTATTTTTTCAGACCCTTTAGGGGTCCCTGTAATAGTTTCTGAAACAAGATGCTTATGTGACACAGATGGTCTTAGAACTTACAATCTTTCTACCTCAGCCTCCTTCAGTCTTTCAGCTTTATCTCTCTTTTTATGTCCTCTGTGCTGTGGCCTTAAGTCTACTTCTATGAATAGGAAAATAAAGTCTTTGCTACACTGCAGCAGTGACTCATGTCTATAATCCTATCTACTCAGGTGGCTGAGATCTGAGACTTTGTTTGAAGCTACCTGGAACAGAAAAGTCAGTGAAACTCTTCTAGTTAACCTTGAAGAAGCTAGAAGTGGAGCTGTGGCTCAAGTGGTGTAGAGTACTAGCCGTGAGCAAAAAAATTGAGGGACAGCACCCAAGAACCTGAGTTTCAAGCCCCAAGTCTGGCACATACCACATGCAAACAAAAAAGTATTTGCCTAGTCTTTGCCAGTTCTGAGGGTTCCCTTGACTTAGAATGGCCTTTTCTCTTAGAATGACCTTCCACTAAACTGATCCTTGTACTCCCCGGTCCAAGATTGAAACTTGAACCCTTTGTCACTGCTTTCTATGTCAGGGAATTTTCTGCAGCCTCCAACCCTTTATACTTTTATTCATAGTAGCAGTTTTTATTTTTGTTTTGTGTTACCATTCTTAGTTATTTTGAAGAATGTCTCACATTCTGGACTTGCTTATTTCTGAGTTACATTTATTTTAATTATCTCCTTCAGCTTCCTAATTCATAATTCTAGTAATGGTACCATTAGTAGAATTATGGTACCTTTCTGGCCCTATTTTCTGTACTATATTTAAAATAAATTTATGTTCTAGTTGGAGAAGATCAGGATGGAAATATTTGTTCTTACCTTGCTTGTGTTTGCTCTTTATTCAAATATCATCATCATCACCCATTTCCTAACCTAATTATTTTTCTATTGTCTTTACCATTTTGGAGGGAAGATTTAATATAGGGTATTGTTGGAGGGAAGTAGGTTAGGTAAAAGAGCAATTAAGTTCTTAAGGAACCTAGGGTTTGTGCATGCTAGGCAAGCACTCTACCATGAGGCTATGCTCCCGGCTGCTTAAGGACTTTTCTTAACTGTTTTCTTTTCTTTCTTTCTTTTTTTTTTTTTTAAATTAACTATTAGAATGTTTTGGTCTTGCTCAGTAATTAGGATTTTTATATAAAATGTATTTTCTTTGCTGGGCCCGGTGGCTCATGCCTGTAATCCTAGCTACTCAGGAGGCTGAGATCTGAGGATTGTGGTTCAAAGCCAGCCTGGGCACTAACGTGATACTCATCTCCAATTAATCACTAGAAAACGAAGTGGGACAGTGGTTCAAGGAGTAGGGTGGTAGCTTTGAGCTGAAGAGCTCAAGGCCCAGAGTTCAAGCCCCGTGATCCCTACCACAGACACGAAATGTGTTTTCTTTCTGTATTTGTTTTTCTTTTTGGGGGGTGTGGGCAGTTGTTATGGAGCTTGAACTCTGTCCCTGAGCTCTTCAGCTCAAGGCTGCCTTCCTACCCATTGAACCACAGTGCCTCTACTGGTTTTCTTCTTTCTTTCTTTCTTTCTTTCTTTCTTTCTTTCTTTCTTTCTTTCTTTCTCTTCCTTCCTTCCTTCCTTCCTTCCTTCCTTCCTTCCTTCCTTCCTTCCTTTCTTTCCCTTTCTTTTTCTCTTTCTTTCTTTCTTTCTTTCTTTTCTTTTCCTTCCTTCCTTCCTTCCTTCCTTCCTTCCTTCCTTCCTTCCTTCCTTCCTTCCTTCCTTCCTTCTTTCCTTTCTTTTTTTGCCAGTCCTGGGCCTTGAACTCAGGGCCTGGACACTGTCCTTGGGCTTTTTCAAGGCTACAGCTCTACCACTTGAACCACAGCACCATTTCAGTCTTTTTTCTATGTATGTGATACTGAGAAATCAAACCCTGGTCTTTGTGCATTCTAGGCAAGCACTCCTACCACTAGGCCAAACTCTCAGCCCCTCCCCCACTTTTTTTGTGTATGTGGGGGGTCATGGGGCTTGAACCCTACCCCTTGAGCTTCAGTCCCATTCCCCATTTTCTAGTGGTTAATTGGAGATAAAGAGTCTCACATGTTAGAGTATTGTTTCTTAAAGGGTTAGCCCTCTCTGCCTTTGCATCATCTGAGAGCAATTCTTAATCCTCTAGATCATTCTTATCTTAGCCTTCTAAGTGATTCTGTGACTAAAATATCAGAACACTGGTCTAAAATTAAGGAATGTGAAAAAGGAGTAACAATTATAGTTTAGCCTGTCACATTAAAGACATGTATAAAGCTCTGTGATTAAGTTAGACTATGTATAAATGAAACCATTTTGTTAAAAATATTTACTGAGTGATTTCTTCTGGGAAAGGGAATAGGTACTATTATAATCTTGTTTTAATCCCCAGATAGTCAAACAACAATTTATCAGTCTGTTAAACCTTTTACTCATTAATTGTTTATTTTTCTTTTAGTCCAAGGACAAAATGATGAGAGGCTCTCGAAGAGGGTGCGTTAGACTCAGAGTAAGTATTCATTTCTATGAAAATAAGTTTTGGCCAAAAGATGTGCTTTGATGAAGTTGTGGAAGTCTAAATTTTGCTTGGCTTTCTTTTAAATGTTGGAGCACACCACATTTCAGAGAGGAAAGTTGGATTTCTTTAAGTACCTGTAAAGCAGTATGAGAACCAGGACTTGGGTGTTGTATCCAAGATTTACTATTATTTTCAAACCTCATCTTTAAAGATAATAAACAAAGGCCTGGAATAAAATTACTTGTGTATTGGTGTACATCTATAGAAAAGGACTCCTAAAAACTCTCTTCTATTCATTGCTTTGCCTTTTGTGTTCAATATTAATAATACAGCAGCCCTATGAAGTAGGAATTTAATTTTAGCCATATATATAATTCAAAAATTTCTGGTATCCACATTTATTTTAACATATAATAAATACAGATTTTTTTTTCTTGGTGGTCTTGGTGTTTGAACTTAGGGCCTTGCATGCTTACTTGGTTTGCTTGCTCAGCTGGTGCTTCACTACTTCAGCCATACTTCCAGCCCTGTTTTATTGGCTGGTGATTTTAGAGGTGGAGTCTCATGGACTTTTCTGCTGGACTGGCTTCGAACTGTGAATCTTCTAGTCCGTCTTCTTAGTAGCTAGGATTTTAGGTATGAGGTACCAGCAACCAGCTAATACCAAGTTTATTAATAAGATATTTTACATTATTTTTTTTTCTTACTAAAGATTTGAAATCCAGTAGGTCTTTTTTTATAGTACTAATACAGGGCCTGGTCCATTCTATACAGGCACCCTACCCACTGAGCTCTTCTTGTATGTTTTTGTACTGTGGACACATCTTAATACTAGCTTCACTTCAGGGAATGTGCTTAATTACCCCTTAACTTTATTTCTGCTTATTCACGTCCTTAATTTGTTTGTTTCTGGTGCTAGGAATTGAACCTAGATACAACCTTACCTTTAAACATGTGAATATGTTTGGTAGATGTTATTGCCTTTATTATCAAGTCTTGATAAAATTGGTAAATGATTCTATGAAGTTAAATTATAATGGAAAAATCTGGCAGTGATGTGAGTGACAAATTGCAAAATGGAATGAGGTAAGGTAGGGTAGTAAATATATATATACACACATACATACTTACACATTTATACATAGATGCATATCTATCTGGTGTATATATGATAGCATAAAGATTTTTTTTTTTAATGGGTCATGGGGCTTGAACTTGGCCTGGGCACTATCCCTGAGCTCTTCAGCTCTAGGCTACCGCCCTACCCTGAGCCAAGCCCTACTTCCTGTTTTCTGGAGGTTAATTGAAGATTAAAGTCTCAGGTCCTTTTGTGGCTGAACTGGCTTTGAACCTTGATCCTCAGATTTCAGCCTCCTGAGTAGCTAGTATTGCAGCCATGTACCATTGCACCTGGCTTAGCATAAAGATTTAATTTTAGTGGGTCATGAGGCTTGAACTTGGCCTGGGCACTGTCCATGAACTCTTCAGCTCAAGGCTGCCACGCTACCCCTGGACCTGGGCACTGTCCCTGAGCTCTTCAGCTCAAGGCTACTTTCCTATCCTTAAGCCAATCCCCAATTCCCATTTTCTAGAGTAACCTCTAGCATAAAGATTTTTAAAAATTGAGCTTATTACACTGTTTAAGTTTTCTTTTGGTTTCTTTTGTGTGATTGGCCTAATTGCTTTTCTAAGCCCTTGCTGTTAACCTTGGTCACTACTGAGATTGGTATTAGCAGCCCTTTTGGCTTGAAGAAAGCCCAGCAATGATACTTTGGCAGATGTGTATTGAGACAAAATTTCAGCTGAATTTATCTGGATTTAAGCCCCAGTCTTATTGCTAATGCACTATTTTTTAACTTTTAATTTTTGGCATCATTGGAGTTTGAACTCAGGGCCTTGCACTTGATTGGCTGTACTACTTAAGCCATGGCCCAATCTTTTTTTAGTTAAGGCTTTAAAAAAAAAAAATTAGGCCGGGAGTTTGGCCTAGTGGTAGAGTGCTTGCCTAGCATGCACAAAGACCCGGGTTCGATTCCTCGGTACCACATACATAGAAAAAAGCTGGAAGTGGTGCTGAGGCTCAAGTGGTAGAGCTCTAGCCTTGAGAAAGTCCAAGGACAGTGCTCAGACGCTGAGCCCAAGCCCAGGACTGGCAAAAAAAAAAAAAAATTTTAGGGTCAGCAGCATGGCCTAGTGGTAAAAGTGCTTGCCTAGCATTCATGAAGCCCTAGGTTCGATTCCTTGATATACCACATACACAACAAAAGCCAGAAGTGGTGCTGTGGCCCAAGTGGTAGAGTGCTAGCTTTGAGAAAGCCCAAGGACTATGCTCAGGCCCTGAGCTCAAGCCCCAGGACTGGCAAAAAGAAAAAAATAAAACAATATTTAAAAAATCAACATTGTACAAGGAGAGTTTCATGGTGATATTTCCATACATCTGTACATAATATATACATTGTACCCTGATCAAAGTCATCCTTTGTCACTTTACCTTATGCCTCATCCATATTCTTAAAATAATTTCAACTGGTTTTATTGTTCTGTTTTCATACATGCAGATAAAATGCTTTGACCATATTCACCTTCATTTATGCTCTCCATTCCTCCTTCTCCCTCTTGTTGACACCTATCCTGAACAGCTTATTTTACAGTCCTGTCATCATTTTGTCTAGAGCATATTAATTGTACCAAAAAGGTTCACTGTGGTATTTCACATATACATATGTGAGTAACTCCCTCATTGCTCTTTCTTTCCTCATCTTCTGATCCCTATTGTTTGCTATTAGTGAAATTTATTTATTTTGTTGGTTGTTGGGCTTGAACTCTGGGTCTGGGCGTTGTCCCTGAGCTATTCAGCTCAAAGCTACTGCCTTACCCCTTGAGCCACAGCACCACTTCATGTTTTTCTAGAGGTTAATTGGAGATATAAGTGTCTCAGGTCCAGGATCAAGAAATCTAATAACAGATGCTGGAGGGGATGTGGCCAGGAGGGATCACTACTACACTGTTGGTGGGAGTGCAAACTCATTCAACCATTATGGAAAGCAGTATGGCAGTTCCTCAAAAGACTAAGCATAGAACTCCCCTATGACCCAGCAATTCCACTACTTGGCATTTACACAATTGTCCAGAAACAAGGACATACTAAATCCACTGGCACAATGATTTTCATTGCAGCACTATTTACCATAGCAAAGATATGGAACCAACCCAGATGTCCCTTAGTTGATGAGTGCATCAACAAGATGTAGTATTTATACACAATGGAATTTTATGCTGCTGTCAGAAAGAATGACATCGCCCCATTTGTAAGGAAATGGAAAGACTTAGAAAAAATCATATTAAGTGAAGTAAGCCAGACTCAAAGGACCATAGGCTCAGTGGTTTCCCTCATTTGTCATAGTCAGTGGAAACCTTGGGCTCTCCTAGCAGAGATTTACAGTAGAACAAAATCTAGATACATAAGGCCATATAGTATTAAGCTAAATGTAAGGACCTCCAGGATATAGAAACAAAAGCCGTATAATGAATGATTGTTGGCTTTAATGTACCCTGTTATCTCTCATCTCTTTTGCTGTCCCTTGGTTATCTCATATTGTTATAATATTTCACCTTGTTATCTGATATATTTTATATATGCTTAATTGGTTATTTGAAATTGGATAGGGAAGAGGGGAAATCAAGATGATGGGGGGGAGGGACGGAGGGAAATGGGGACCATGACATGAAAAAAGGTATCAGTTTGTGAAGTAATGCACCTTCTATCTGGTGAATATAATGTAACCCTTCTATTAATTACAATAAAAATATATGAAAAAAAAAGTCTCAGGTCCTTTTGTGCCTGGGCTGGCTTTGAACCTTGATCCTCAGATCTCAGCCTCCTGAGTAGCTAGGAGGTGTGAGCCACCATGCCTGGCTATTAGTGAGATTTCTTACATCATAGATGAAATGTATTTTGATATTACTCATTATCATTTTCTTTCCCTCCTCTTTATGCCCCCAAACAGTCCCATAAAAATGCTAGGATTACAGGCATGAGCCACCAGCACCCGTCAGTGAAACTCTTTATATAGTTTTAATCTCATTGCCCATTATGATTTTGATTAAGTAGTTTATAAATTCTTTGTTCTTTTTCTTTCCCCTTCCCTCCTTCCCTCCTTCCCTCCCTTCCTCCCTTCCTTTCTTCCTTTTTTCCTTTTTCCAGTCCTGAGCTTCAACTCAGGGCCTGCCTGGGCATTGTCCTTGAGCTCTTCAGCTCAAGGCTAGTGCTCTACCACTTGAGCCACGGCACCACTTCTGGCTTTTTTCTGTGTATATGGTATGGAGGAATCAAACCCAGATCTTCATGCATGCTAGGCAAGCACTCTACCACTAGGCCAAACTCCTGGCTTGCCTGCTTGCCTGCCTGCTTGCCTGCTTCCTTCCCTCCTTCCTTCCCTCCTTCCTTTCTTCTTCCTCCCTCCCCCCCTCTCTCTTTGTAGGCACTCATAGATATGAACTTTCAACTCCTTGTTATTTTGCTGTATTTCAGAGATTGTTAGGATATGCTTTCATTTTAATGAGTTTCCGGGAACTTTGGCTTCTCCATTTATTTCCTTTATTCTGTTGTTTAACCATGTGCTGTTTAGTCTCCATATACGTGAATATTTTCTGTAGTATCTTGTATTGTTGAGTTTTAGTTTCATTACATGGTCAGATAAAATGCAATATTTTCTCGTACTCGGCCATATGTCTTTGAATGTGATCAAATGTGGAGAAAGTTCAATTGGCTACAGAGAAGAATGTGTTCTGTGGAGTTACTGGGGAAATATTCTGTAGTATTTTGTCTGTAATGTCATTTAATTCTGTGGTTTCTTTATCTTTCTGTTTCAATGACTTATCTATTGGTAAGAATGGCCTTCCCCTGAGCCACACCTTATGGACTTTCCTGCCTAAGATGGCTTTAAACACAACCCTCAGATCTCAGCCTCTTAGTTACTAGGATTACAGGCACGAGCCACTGGCGCCTGGTCCTCCTTAAGTTTAATTATACACGGGATCATTTTGTAAGTAGAACTTTCTTTCACCTATTATTGGTTACCCAGTGGTATAGTTCAAATAGGCAAGAAAATTGGCTTGTTATTTTCCTTTTACTTGATTTTTAAGACAATGAATTGACCTATGTATCTATACATATCCAAAATTACTGAAGCAGGTAATCTAGCAAATTGATGGTTGCCCATATTCATAGTAGCATTAGTTGCAATAATCAAAGGTAGAAGCAATTTAAGTGCTTATTCAGAGGAAGAATCAAAATGTGGTATATACATACGATAGAAGATGATTTAGCCTTAGAAAGGAAATTCTAGTGGCCAGGAGTTTGGCCTAGTGGTGGAGTGCTTGCCTAGCATGCACGACACTCTGGCTTCGATTCCTCAGTACCACATACACTGAAAAAAGCCGGAAGTATTGCTGTGGCTGAAGTGGTAGAGCACTGGCCTTGAGCCCTGAGTACAAGCCCCAGGACTGGTGGGGAAAAAAAAGAAAAGAAATTCTATACCTGCTGACATAAAAAACTAGTAGAATCTCACTGTCAGTAATGGAATGGATCCTTCCATTACTGATAGTGATGCTGTGTGGAGTAGCATTTTATCCCTTGCAGAAGTTGTTAAACTTGAGCCAAGGGCCTCACCTAGTCTGGGCCCATGTTTCCTGAATGCACTGCTACCCTTGCTACCCCTCCTCTTATATGGGGTCTGGCATGTAATGCATGGTAACTACTTTGGATGGTAGTAATGATTGACCACCATGACTGGCGATGATACGTCATGAACCTGTTACCTAGCTTTTGAATGAACTTTAACAGCTATCACTGACGCTACTGATGACATTGCCTTACATTGCCTCTTCTCCAAGCATACATCCTGTGTTCCGATGACACTTTGCTTTTCCTTCACTGTGTTTGTTCATTGCCCTTGACATATTTTTGTTGTCCTATGTTTTCTGTACCTCTGTCTGGGGAATTCATTTTTGAAGAGACTTCAAATGTTACCTCTTCTCTGGAAGCTTTTCTGATTCATTTCCTTCCCAAAAGTTTGGTGCTTCCTCTTCAGCTCCATTTTTTTTTTTCACATTTGTCTCTTATAGCCATGGTAGTACTGTTAGATGGTATTACATATTACTATGTGATAATGCATACAAGAACAATATTTTATACATATATTACATGTTAATACATCAATAATGCATATTTTGTATACAATTACATGGAATTACATACCTATACCTTTTGCCTTCTTTCCATCTACAGTAACATTTGCACCTTCCCCTGTAATATATAGTAAATGGATACCCACAATGGCTTATTTTTAATTTTATGTATTTATAAAAATGATGAATAAATGCTAGAGTATCTGCCCTTACCATAGCTTAGATACAAAAGAACTACTGAGTTAAACAATATATGAGCCAGTGATACATGATAAAATCAAAGCAAGACACTTAACCTGGTTTCAGGATCATAAATTGTTAATAGGGACAGAAATCATACAAGTTTACATAGTCACTGAAGATTTTCACATGCAATTGTAAATCATATTTCCAAATTAAAGGAACTGTTGGTTTTTGTTTAGCAGCTTACCAATATCATGCAGTGATGGTGATTTTTTTTGGGGGGGGGTCATGGGACTTGAATTCTCACTATCTCTGAGCTTTTCAGCTCTAGGCTACCACCCTATCCCTTGAGCCATAGTGCCACGTCTGGTTTTCTGGTGGTGAATTGGAGATAAGAATCTCACTGATTTTAGACTTTCATGCTGGGGCTGACTTTGAACTGCGATCCTCAGATCTTAGCCCGCTGGGTAGCTAAGATTAAAGGTGTGAGCCATCATGCCTGGCATGATGGTGAATCTTGGTTTTAATTGGTTTGTCTAATTTCAGAATTGTACTTAGTCTTTAGTATATCAGGCGTTCATTCTTTTTGACTAGAAAAATTCTGAAATGCCAAGTTGTTTGCAAGTTGTTGCAGTGTGAAATGAATGGAAGAAAGCAGGAAAGGGAAAAAGCTTGACTGTATTGATTAATAAGCACCACCAGGTGGTGCTCTTGCCTTGATGGCATCTTTGAAAAGAAATTAAGATCTAAATCCTACCTCTTAACCAGCTGTATCGATTGAGCCTCTGTATCTGTTTGCTATGAATTCTTTTTTTAACATCTCTGGGATTGGCATCATGCCATCTACTCATGGGATTGTGAATATCCAATTAATTAGTATATTTTAAATGTACCCAAATGTAATATTCTTAATGAATGAGGGGTAGTAGAATTAACCATTACTATTGGATAGATGAATTTCAAATTCTTCTGAATTCTAAATGGGTTTAGGATTACCAAAGTAACATTATACTCAGCAAAGTTTTACTATTAAATATGAGTCTTTGAAAACTAGCAATCTGAATATGATATAAATAAACTTTCATCCAATACAGAGAAATTGAGTAGACTGTGCCTTATCTGAAATGCTTGGTATCAGAAAGTGTTTCAGATTTTATACTTTTTTGGGTTTTGGAATATTTACATAATGAAATATCTTGAGGATGGAACCCTCATCTGTGAATTTCACTTAAGCTTTGTTTTATGTATATTTGCCCATGTATCCTGAAGTTAATTCTTTTTATAACTTCTTTAACGTAATTACACCTGAGGTCACATGTGGAAACTCCACATGTGGGACCATGTTAACAATCAAAAATTTCTGGATTTGGAGTATTTGAAATCTGACATTTTTGGATTAGGAACTTAATCTGTACTCTTACATAACTAGTGTGCTAGTTTGTCACAAAAGAAATCAGCACAATAACATAGATTATTAATAGTTTCAGCACTGACACATGCAGATGCCATATTTTGACTCTGTGACATTTTTTCCATATCAGTAGGCATTAGTATGCAGCTAACAATAAGTGACATATTAGAATATAATATGTAGAGGAACACTTCTATTTTATATTAATAAATGCTCTTAAAAATGTCAATTTCTCCCACTTAAGACTGTATTCTGTAAGACCTGTTATCAGTTGTCTGTTCAATGAAAAATTACTCTATTGATTTTGACCATTTTTGTTAATTCAGTATTGTTTTTAACTGCTCTTTTGTTCTGTATGAATTTGACATTGCAAGTATCTTCCTTAACCAAAGCATATGATTTATATATAAATGTCATTAGTGCTGAATATTTATAATTCACAGTTATAAGTTAGGTTAAATGATAAAGTGATAAAAATGTATTTTAGGTAAATCCTAACCTTAGGAAACCTGAAAAACAGTATTAATGTCAGACATAAAAGATTTTAAAAATTAGGGCCAGGAGTTTGGCCTAGTGGTAGAGTGCTTGCCTAGTATACATGAAGACCTGGGTTTGATTCCTCGGTACCACATACATAGAAAAAAGCCAGAAATGGTGCTGTGGCTCAAGTGGTAGGGCTCTAACCTTGAGAAAGTCCAAGGACATTGCTCAGGCCCTGAGCTCAAGCCCACGACTGGAAAAAAAAAAAGATTTTAAAAATTAAAGTTGTAAGCCAGGCACTGGTGGCTCACACCTGTAATTCTAGCTCCCAGGAAGCTGAGACCTGAGGATCCTGGTTCAAAAGCCAGCTTGGCACGAAAGTCCATGAGACTCTTATCTCCAATTAACCACCAGAAAACCAGAAGTGTTACTGTGGCTCAAATAGTACCCTTGAGCTGAAGAGCTCAGGGATAGTGCCCAGGCCTAGAGTTCAAGCCCCACGACTGACAAAAAATTGTTATAGCAAATTGTAATATACACCAGGGCATTGGTGGCTTGTGTCTGTAATCCTAGCTACTCGGGATCACTGTCTAAAACCATCCCAGGCAGAGAAAACCTGTGCAACCCTCATAGCCAATGAATTAATTATCCAGAAGCCAGAACAGGAAGTGTGACTTAAGTGGTCCGAGTACTATTCTTGAGCAGAAAAAGCCAAGTGAGAGTTCAAGACCATGAGTTCAATCTCCAGTACTGACACATGCAAACAAAAACAGAATATACTACAAACCCATTATCACATAGATAACATGTAGAATGATAATTATGGAGTCCCATAACAGGGGCCAGGAGTGTGGCTTAGCCAACATATACAGAAAAAGCCAGAAGTGGTGCTAGGGCTCAAGTGGTAGATCACTAGCCTTTAGAAAACCCAAGAGACTATGCCAGGCCCTGAGTTCAAACCCCAGGACTGGCAAAAAAAAAAAAGGGGGGGGGGACCGAGTTTGGCTTAGTGGTAAAGTGCTTGCCTAGCATGCATGAAGACCTGGGTTCATATCCTGGATATCACATACATAGAAAAAAAGCCAGAAGTGGTGCTGAGGCTCAAGTGGTAGAGCTCTAGCCTTGAGAAAGTCCAAGGACCTGGCTCAGGCCCTGAGCTCAAGCTCACGACTGGCAAAAAAAAAAAAAAAAAAAAGTCCCATAATGAAATAGTAGGCACTTCTCACATGTAGATGCCTAAACAATTAATTGGTAAAAGTAGAAAGTAGAAATCATAATGGAAATTATTGAAGACAGAATTACAATGAAGGAAAACATGTTATATTTAAACTACAAGCAAATAAATCTAGGATTAAGATAGTTTTTACTTTTTTTTTTTTGCCAGTCCTGGGACTTGAACTCAGGGCCTGGGCACTGTCCTTGGCCACATTTTGCTCAAGGCTAGCGCTCTGCCACTTGAGCCACAGTGCCATTTGAGGCTTTTTCTTTGTACGTGGTACCAAAGAATCAAACCCAGGGCTTCATGCATGTTAGGTGAGCACTCTACCACTAGGCTGTGCTCCCAGCCCCTATATTTTACTTCTGAACTTGATTTTTTTTTTTTAAACTTGTCTCACACTTGCTAGGCTAGTCCCAAATGGAACCACTTGAGCAAGATTCTCAGCTCTGCCTTATATATGTGTATATATGGAAAGTCCAAAAGAAACTAAAAATGCAGTTAGAATTAAAAAGTGATTTAACCAGTTTATTTTATATAAAGTCACTTGATAACTAACTACATTTCACTAAACTATTACAATTAGAAAATGAATTACTTTGGTATTAACAACAGCTTTGCTGAGATAATTCACTTACCATAAATTTCACTCATAAAGTGTGCAGTTAGCATTTTGGTATATTCATAGGGTTCTACCATCAACAATAGTCTGTTTTAGAATGTTTTCATCATTCCATGAAGAAATTCAGAAATAGTTGGGTGTGGTGGTATGTTCCTTTAATCCCAGCTACTTGGGAATCTAAGGCAGGAGGAGTGCTTGAACCCAGGAGTTCCAAGCCAATCTGGACAACATAGCTAGACCTTTCTAAAACAACAATAATAGCAACCCAAATCAGAAACCCAGTTCCACTAAGTATTCACTCTCACTTCACCCCAGTTGTCTCTCCCAGCCCTTAGGAACTATTAAACTACTTTTTAGTCAATTTATCTATTGTGGATATTTTATATAAATGGAATCATACAATGTAGTCAGTAATGACTAGCTTCCATATTTGTTTTAATTTAGACTCAGTAAATGGTGGCTATATCATAACTTTGAAGGTTTAAGTCAGTTAACCAGAATGCACTGCTCCCATACATGCTTCCCACTGAAGTGTATTTACATTTACTGTCATGGAATAAGTAGGTTCATGTCAGTGTGACTCAGTCCCTGCTCTGCCAGTTACACTTCATGTAGCTTTGGATAAGTCATTATACTTACTCCTTGGAGACATTTTATTAGTTTACAAGTTGGGATTAAAATATCATACCAATCAGAAACTGAAGAATAATGAAGGTAATTTAGGTACTTGGGGTATGGTTAGAGGTAAGAGTCATCCAGACAACCTCTGGGAAGAAATGTATAAATATTTAACTATTAACATTTCTGTGATAAGAGTAGTCCTTGATAGTAAGCCTTTTGTTTATTTGCTTTTCATGTAATTAGATTGTATTTTTCTCTTGAGTCTTCTGAACCCACAGTTTCAAGGTCTCTGAAAATGAGCTCTTTGAGAGTAATGTTAGGAATCTTGTACCATGCTGTTTCTCTCGCCCTGGGACATTTGACCCTGCCTCAAGTTCTTTAGTTTTTTTCTCTAGAATATGTAACATTGTCCAGTAGATGCCCTGTTTTGCATAATTTTCATTTTCTTTAATTCCTATGATGTAAACATGATTCTACATACAGTTGAATAAGAAAGTTAGATATAAAAGCCAAGCTAAGGTTGGGAGTGTGGCCTAGTAGTAGAATGCTTGCCTAGCATGTATGAAGCCCTCCCTGGATGAGTTGTATTCCTTGGTATCAACCACTAACATAGAAAAAGCTGGAAGTGATGCTGTAGCTCAACTGGTAGACTATGCTAGTTTTGAGAAAGCCCAAGGACAGTGCCAGACCCTGTGACCAACCTCCAGGACTGGCCAAAAACAAAACAAAAAAAGGCCAGGCTGTCACCAAACAACCTATAAATGTAGTTTCCTTCGTCTCTCATTTTGGAGTTGTTGATGCTTTTCTTTTGAAAACATGTACTGTTTATATCCAAGTGCCATGTGTCAAAATAAATTGTTCCGGGTTTCTAAGACCTAATGGTAGTTCAGTGGAAGGGAACAGACAAATAAACAAGTAATAATATAGTATGAAATCTGCCAACTGTGGAGCAGCATACAAGTGGTTATGGGAGCATCTGGAAAAAAGGATTGGAAAGTGTTTTGAAGCAGCTGTCATCTGGCATTTCTGCACTAATAAGCATAATTCATAAGCAGCCAGATGAAGGACACCTGCCTTATTTGAACCTCATAACAACCTGGAGAGCTGTAAGTTTCTGGTTCCCATTTTAGAAAGCAATTTAAAGCTCAGGTTCAGCTTCTATATTTGTCTGTCCTCCCCCCTCCCATCTATGACCCTCACGTAGGGTATAGAAAAGTCTCCTTGCAGGGTCCTAGAGTTTCCTACCATCCGTTCTCCTTAGTTCTTCCTCCTTGAGCCAAGCCAGAATTCTCAGATTTCTCTGTGCTGTCTAGCCTGCCTCCAGTGTCCTCCGTGTATTGAGTATATCAGGGCTGTAGCAGCAGTGAATATTGCTGATGTCATTGTTTGCCTTATTGGGATTTTGCTCTTTGTTTCACAGGGAGCTGTGATTGGTATAGACGATGAGGACGACAGCACCTTCACAATAACTGTTGATCAGAAAACCTTCCATTTCCAGGGTGAGCTGAAAGAAGAGATTCTTTCTCTTCAGTCCCAACTGCTTCTTTCCTTCTCTTTTGGGTTATCTGCTGAATGACTTGAGTGTTTTTGCTACTGATCCTGCATGAACGAGTGTACAGGAGCATTCTGGATGAAGTGGTACTGAAGGTTAGGCAGGGATTTGTATCTGCAGTGGATGCACATTTATTTGAAACGACTGTGGATCTGGCTGCAATTGGAGATTAAAATTTGAAAGGATAAAAATCAGTGAAAAGAGTAATGGGCTGCTGCTGCTGCTGGCTTGTGTTTACAGAAGGTTGCTCATCTTCTTTATCAAGGAGTGTAGTTTGTTTCTGCATGTGAAGAGATTAAAGACTGTGAAGGTTGCAGTGTTTGTGTAAAACTTGAGATGTGAATTAAATTGAAGCCAGTGGAAACCTTTGCCTGAAAGGTTTTGTTGTGCTGCAAAAACTACAAGTTTGCATTCATTTCCTTTTCATTTTTGTGTCTTGTCTGCCAGCTATCATTTCTCTGTTATCCTTTCTGTAGTTAATAATATCAATGCCATCTGGCACTGCTATGTTCCGGCATTGCGTGCTATGGGTCACCGGTAGAAAGGGTAAGGTGCTATATGATCATTCTCATTTCATCTTGCCGTGAAAGCTCTAAATCAGCAAGTAAAAGCCAATGTTAATGTCTTGTACTGATGTACTTGCCTCTTAGGATTGTCTGTTAGTTTTGATACTAGTGATACTGTTATTTTGCCTATCCAGAATAACCTCTATTTTATGTTGAAAGCAGTTAAAGAAACTTAGAAATGAGAATATTTGGAGGCATTCTTATTTTAGTCCACAGCACTTTCTCTGGACTACAAGTGACAATACATTGTTATAAATGCAAGGTATACTGAAAATAATACATCTTAAATACATACAGAACTGAAGTGTTTTCTTAGGAAGTCCAGATATGCTATACAAAGAATATATGAGGGTATTCAGGCAGCTATTATTGTTCTTCTGTGCTAGGACAGTATATTGCAGTCATTTTTCCTCATTGTCTTATTTTAAAAATAGGCCCATAGAAACAAAGATGAAGCTTATAATAAAGACAAACCAGTGTATTCACTGGTAATGTTTTTAATGTTTTCTCCTGCTTATCTTTATGATGTTTATTATCTTTGATAGTATTTATTTAGATCTGATTAAATAATGGTGTTTTTGTTAATTTTTCCATCATATTTAACTTCCTTAAATATTTTTAATTGTATTCTAAAAATCTATGGAGTCTGTATTTTTAGGTTAACTATATAAAGCTGTTTATAAACCAAAGAAAAAAATTTCCCCACATTGGAACTCTTTACTTGAAGTTGGATATTTTAATGCATTTCAAGTGAGAGCTGCTAGATGCAAGTAAGGGCTGCAGTATGCAATTCTTTCTTCTGCAGTCACCTCTGGACTGCCAGAATTTGTGTTATTTTCCTGTTTAAGGAAGAGACATCTATAGAGCAAAGGCACCTATGCCTTCTTACTTATTTTTAAGTTACTATGTTAAACTGATCTCCCCATATCAATTCACGTATTTATGTGACTTTCTCTAATGAATTATTTAAATAAAGTTAAGTAGAATTATATGTATTTTTTAAAATGAATTCTTAGTTCCGAGACTCTCAGATTATTTTCTGCTCAGTACTTGTGGGGTATCACAAGATCTAGCTTTTACAAAGGACTTGGTAAGACTATGTTTTGTATTTTTTGACACTTATGAGTTACTTCACATTTATAGGTCCTTACTCATGAGGAAATCTGCATTTTGATTTTAAAAAGTTCTCAATGCCTGATAAATCTTAAATTCAAGATAATTAAAAACATTTGAGTTTGAAACATGTTAATTGACATGTTTAAAGGTGCTAAAGTATCCACCTATCTTTTGAGGGGGGAGTGCTCTATTACTGAGCTCTATTACATGACCTATTTTTATGTAATATGCCAAAATTCTTCAAAATAAATGATACATGTATAGAATAAGTTTTACATGTATAGAATAAGTTTTACTGACAACTATTGAAAGAAAAGCTCAAGTTTGTTCAAATATTCATTTATTTGTTCATTTAACATCTATTATTCTGGAAATCCAATGGGTTTTTTTTTGGTTGTTTTTGTTTTTTGCCTGTTGTGGGGCTTGAACTCAGGGCCTAAGCACTGTCCTTGGATTTTTCTCAAGGCTAGAGCTTTGCCACTTGAGCCACAGCACCACTTGTAGCTTTTTTTCTATGTATATGCTACCAAGGAATCGAACCTGGGTCTTCATGCCTGCTAGGTGAGCACTCTACCACTAGGCCAAACTCCCAACCCCTGGAAATCCAGTGTTTTATAGAATAGATAAAATGCCTTGCCTTCTTGTTTCATCCATCTATTCTGGTAGAGGAAAAAGTTGATAAATAAAATATATTACATAAGTAAATGAGAATGATAAGACCCAGGAGAAAAAAGCTGGAAAGGGAGAAAATAAAATGCAATTATGTATCTTAATGTGTGTGGGGACTGGGGTTGACATTTTAGATAGGATAGCTAGAGTTAAACTCACTGCGATTAGTGCCCTTTGGTAAAAGCTGAAGGAAGTGAAGGCACAGACTGTGCTGTGTTGAAATAGGTATGTCATTCCAGGCAGAGAAAGTAAATACAGAAAAGTATTCCTGCCATATTTGAAGAATAATGAGGAAGCTAGCTCTGGTGGGAAAGATGTATAACTGTGGAGAATAGTGAGACCTGAGATCCAAGAGAAAAACAGAGTCGTAAGGAGGTCTGTGTAGGACCTCCATGGACTCTGTGTAGTCCATTGGAATGAAAAAGGCCAGATTGAGTTTGAGCATGATAGAAATGGCATGATAGTATTTGCATTTTAACAGAATCACTCTGGTCACTGTGCTGGAGTTGGAGGCATGGCTCACTTGGTAGAGTGCTAGCCAGTGAGTGAAAGAATCAGGTACCAAGTTCGAGTCCTGGACTAAAAAAATAATAATTAAATGCAAGTTGTAAGGACAAATGAACAAAAGCAAAGAGACTATTTAGGAAGAGAAGTCGTGGTGGTTCCTGTATAGTAGCAGTACAGGTAGGGAGGTAGATAGAAGTCAATTTAAGTGTGGTGGTGGAGGATATGTGTGTGTGGATATGTGTGTGTGGCTTGAACTCTGGGCTTCTTGCTCTCACTTAGCTTTTTTGCCCAAGGTTGGCATTCTACCACCACAGCCATGCCTCCACTTTCACATCTTTTTGCTTGTTATTTGGAAATAGAGTCTGTCAGACTTTTCTGCCCAGGCTGGCTTCAAAGCCTTCTCAGTAGCTAGGATTACAGATGTGTCCTGCTAGTTGTGTGAGTTTTGACAAGTTTATTTACACATTACTGTTACACAGTCAAAATCTAGAACATTTCTAGCATTCCCAACAGATTTCCTTGTGTCCATTTTTAGTCAGCCCCCACTCTCAACTCCAGGCTATCATTGATCTACTTTCATGGGTTTTGTTTTGTTTTGTTTTGTTTTTTTTACCCATAGTACTGGAATTTGGTACCAGGCTTCACACATGCTAGGCAAGTACTGCCCCACTTGAGTCATGCTCCTCCCAGTCCTTTGCTTTTAGTTTTATCTATTTTTTTCAGAGGCAGTCTTGCACTCAAGCCTGTATCCGGCTTGGATCATGAGCCTATGTCCGCTGGGATAGTGAGTAGTTAGGATGGCTATTCATTGCACCAACTGCCCAGCTCACTGCTCTGCTTTTTTTATTTTTTCATTGCCAGTCTCAAGGCTAGCATTCTACCATTTGAGTCACAGCACTACTTCTGGCTTTTTTTCTTTTTTTTTTTTGTTGTTGTTGGTTGTGGGGCTTGACTGCTGAGCCTGGGCGCTGTCCCTGGGCTCTTCAGCTCAAGGCTATTGCCTTGAGCCACAGCACCACTTCAGATTTTTTGGTGGATAATTGGAGATAAGAGTCTCATGGACTTCAGTGCCCGGTCTGGCTTTGAACCGTAATCCTCAGATCTCAGTCTTCTGAGTAGCTAAGGATTACAAGTGTGAGCCACCATACCTGGCTACTTCTGGCTTTTTTTGTGTGTGTGATACCAAGGACTCGAACACAAGGCTTGGTACATGCTAGGCAAGTACTCTACTACTAGACCATACTCCCAGCTCTCATCTGCTTTTTGAAACTACAGTTTAAATTGTTCATTTGGAGAATTTCACACATATGGACTTACATAGTATTATTTTCTTTTGCCTAGTTTTATATTTCAGCTCAGTTACATTTTTAAGATTCATCCATCGTTATTGCACATAAGTAGTAATTCACATTAGATATCCCCAATTTAAAGGTCTGCTGATTCTGATAATTCCTGTATTATACTGACCCTTGTATTTTCTTTTAGTTTACCAACTAACTGGTAAGCTTGTCATTAGTTCTCTCTGTATAGACAGTTCATCAACATTTATTCTCATGATCATGATAACATCATCAACATAACATCAGTGAAACATGAGATTTGAAGTAGTATTTTTTTTTTTGCCAGTCCTGGGCTTGAACTCAGGGCCTGAGCACTGTCCTTGAGCTTTCTCAAGGCTAGAGCTCTACCACTTGAGCCATAGAACCAGCTTTTTTCTATGTATGTGGCACTGAAGAATCGAACCCAGGGCTTCATGTATATTAGGTAAGCACTCTACCACTAGGCTGTGCTCCTGGCCCTAAGTATTTCTTAATATTAAATTTGGATGGCCCTACGACAGCTCAATACACATCTTTGGAGGGAGGATACCAAATTCAAAGTTAATCATAAGAAAGCTGTATCTTGGCTAGGTTTCTGACTTTAATTAAAAGATCTGTTTTGGGTGGTGGTTTAGTAGGAATAATCAGGATAATTAGAAGCTGAGCTCTTGACTTTAACAATTTAAGTCAAATGGTCATGGGTATAATGGGATTTTTTTTTCCCTAGAGATGATTGGAATTTTTTCTGCAGAAGGTGTTACATTGTAAAAGTGGGCCTCAGCCCAGAAAAAAAGGAAGTGTGTTAGAGAGGAAGCAGACACTAAAGATTAACTTAATATCCTAGGTACTATAGTCTTTGAAGTATCACACATGTTTTTAAGGTCAGTATTTTTATTCCCCTTTTTTTTTTTTTGCCAGTCCTGGGCTTGAACTCATGGCTGAGCACTGTCCTTGGACTTTGTCAAGGCTAGAGCTCTACCACTTTAGCATCAGCACCACCTCTGGCTTTTTTTTTTTTTTTTCTATATATGTGGTACCAAGGAATTGAACCCAGATCTTCGTGCATGCTAGGCAAGCACTCTACCACTAGGCCAAACTCCCAGCCCCTATTCCCATTTTATAGGTAAGAAAATAGACAGTTTTTATTTGAGTTTACACATTAGTAGGTGGTAGGGCCTAGAATGAAGCTTACGCTATTTTTATTACATAGAACTTATTTATGCCTTTTCTCTTGTTATCCTTGGCCACACTGACTTTTTTTTTTTTTAAATCATGTCTTAATACAACTCTAGTCTCACTGCTATTTTTTCTCTTTCTAAATGGAATGGCACACTTGTATCTCTAGTATCAGTGTTTTTATGCTATGAGATGATTTGGGTTCTCAAGGTTTTTCCTGGACACAGCAGATATAAGTGGAGGCTTGCCACTGAGCCTGGGCCCAACAAGGTAGGCAATCTGGACACTGGTTGGAACAGATGAGAGTGAATCTAAAATGAGGTATGATAGGAGCAAATCTGTCACCAAATATGCAGGAGCCTTGGAAGTCTGCCAAGGCCTAGAATTACTCCCTGTCTGGATTTAATGAGCAGATAGTCAGCCGTTGACAAGTATTTTACGTGATTATATTTTTGATTACACAATTCTCTTATGTCAGTTGAGGGCTCATCCTAGGTGGTAGAAGGAAACAAATCAACATGTCTCCTCAGATTTATTCTTCCTTTGCAGAGGAAGTTCTGTATAATTAAGAAAAATATAGAGCACCAGCTCATCAGTGTTGGTTTAAGCATAGTTATTGTTGTAAATTCTCAGTAATCTTAAATTATAACAAAGGCTGAATTAGTAACATTTTACTATGTCTAGGTTGTGTTTTACCTGACAGGGTTTAATTTTGTGAAATAGACTGCTTATACTGCAGTTTTGATCTAGAAGTATATGCTTTCTAAAAAGAAAGGCAAAGTTATTATGTTAACCACTTGCAACTAAATATAGAGAAGGAAGGAAGTAGCTACTGTTACCTCTCTGTCCTGGGCACAATTCCTTAGAGAGACATTGGGGGCACAAAATATCTTCACTCAGGTTCACATGCTGAAGAGATTTGCAGGTTTGTTGTTGAGGGGTTTTGTTTTGTTTTGTGTTTTTTTTTTTTTTTTTTTTTTTTTTTTTTGCCAGTTCTGGGCTTGAATTCAGGGCCTGAGCACTGTCTTTGGGCTTTCTCAAGGCTAGAGCTCTACCACTGGAGCCACAGTACCACTTCAAGCTTTTTCTATGTATATGGTACCAAGGAATCGAACCTGAGTCTTTGTGCATGCTAGGCAAGCATTCTACCACTAGGCCAAACTCCTCGTCCAAGTTTTTTGTTTGTTTTTTTGTTTGTTTTTTAAAAGTCTTTATGGCTTTTTACTCCCCAAGTACCATTACCTATTTTCAGAAACTCCTTTAAGCATCTTATTTAGAATAACATAATCCTTTACCATTTCTTATTAATCTAGTTCTGTAACTTTGTTGTGCCATAGCTGTATTGGTCCCGTTTATACCAGAAGTAGGCAAAAGAACTAGTAGCAAATTCTCCCTCTCTCTTTCAGACATACACACACACACACACACACACACACACACACACAATCTGTATGTGTGTATATGTAAGTAGGCAAAAGAACTAGTAGCAAATTCTCCCTCTTTCAGACACACACACACACACACACACACACACACACACAATCTGTATGTGTGTATATGTATGTACATACATATATTTATATCAGAAGCAGGCAAAAGAACTAGTAGCAAATTTTCCCTGTCAGACACACACATACACACAGATCTGTATATGTATATATAGAGATATATATGTACATACATATGTATGTATGTGTCATATCTATCTCTCTCTATATATGTTTTTTGATGCCAACCCTGGGCACTGTCCCTGACCTTTTTATTTTATTTTTATTATTATTTCTCAAGGCTAGTGTTCTACCACTTGAGGCATAGTTCCACTTCTGGCTTTTTGATGGTTAATAGGAAATGAGTGTCTTACAGACTTTCTTCCTTAATCTGGCTTTTGAGCAACAATCCTCAGATCTCGGCCCCCTGAGTAGCAAGGCTTACAGACCTGTGCTACCAGCATCCAACTTATCCATGTGTCTTTTTTGCCTTGTTTTGGTTTCCTTCCTGAATTTACTAACAGGCACTAAATTTTTGTCTTCACTACCATTTACTCAAGTTGAGTGATAGTTCTCCTTTCCAAATGAACTTTACCCTTGATAATATCCGTGTGTGTGTGTGTGTACATACACACATATGCATTGTATAATGTTTAAATCAGGGTAAACCCATCTGTGTCAGATGAGGTGTTTGTTTGTGTCAGGGAGGTGTTTGTTTGTGTCAGGCACTGGAGCTTAAACTCAGAATCTCATTCTCTTCATTTCTTTTTTTTTTTTTTTTTTTTTGCTAGTTCCCGGGCTTGAACTCCTATTTAGGTGCGGTACCTGAGCTTCTTTTGCTCAAGGCTAGCACTTGACCACTTAAGCCACAGTGCCATTTCTGGATTTTTTTCTGAGTGGTTAAGTGGAGATAAGAGTCTTACAGACTTTACTGCCTAGATTGGCTTTGAACTGACATCCTCAGATCTCAGTCTCCTGAGTAGATAGGATTACAGGTGTGAGCCACCCGTGCATAGCTCATTTGTATTTGTGGTGTTGCTCACAGCTGATTGCCTCTCTGCCACTTAAGCCATACCTCCAGTTTGAACACATGAAAACAATGATTATTGCTTTATGATAAAATTTAAAGAAAACCTTCCTTCCAAGTTAAAAAAAAGTATCAGTAGTTACTGTTATCTGTGGTTACCAAATGGTGCAGTAGCATACTAGAGCTTCTTGCTTCTATCCTGGGTACCACGTACTAGATCTCCCTTCTCACTCTCTTCAACCTACTCTAACCCATGTTCTGCTCTCACCTTTTTAATTTTCTTTTTTGGCTTAAACTGAGCACCTTGCTCTTGCTTGGCAGGCATTCTACCACTTGAGCCACAACTACAGCTTACTTTTAGCTTCTGTGAGATCAACTTCTAGATTCTACATAAGAACTAGATCATGTAGTATTTCTCTTTGCCTTTCATTTAACATATGATTTCCAGTTCATTCCATGTTGCTGTTAATAACAAGGTTTTATTGTTCATAATTAAATAATATTCTTTTGCATATGTATCACATTTTAAAATCTCTGAGTCAGGTGACAGAATCATTTTTAAAAATAGTCCAACTTTGCTGGGTTTCAGTGGCAGTTTGCTCTGAACTACGTAATGGACTTATTAAGTATAATTATTCCATTATAAGAATATTGTATTTGTACTAAGATATTAGATCTATTAGATATTAGATGCTTAGCAATAAGATAAATCAAAGTAGAACCTATTAAAGAAATGATGGGACTGAGTAGCCCTGGTCTTTTATTCTAGCTCGTGATGCTGATGAACGAGAGAAGTGGATTCATGCATTAGAAGAAACAATTCTTCGGCATACTCTTCAGCTTCAAGTAAGAGTCTTTATATGGTTTCTGGATAGTCCTTTAAGTTGGTTTTTAGGAGGTTATATTTGGTTATTTTTCCTTTTTAAAAATAGCTGTTATTTAAAAATATTTTAAACATTACAGTATTAAAAATAGTGTAATGAAAACTTTTAGTTTCTGAGTTGTTTATTCTTTCAGTGTTAGTAAAGTTGAACATTCATTTCCATCAGCTTTCTATAGAGTAAAACACTAATTTTGTCTAAAAGGAGGACTGTATGTGGCAGTGTTGAAAGTGAAATGCTGTGCCAAAACATTCCAGATTCATTTTCCATATTTAGTATGAGTACTGGGTTAGTGATACATAACCAAATTATGGAATTATGTATAATAATAGAAGGGAAGTTAAAAAATAACAGACATTCATGTCATTTCATTGTTATAGTATGGTAATACTAACTGTAATAAAAATAAAACCCAATATAAATGATTCAAAGAAAACAAAAAGCCATTGAGGGGGCGGTGTGGTTTAAAGTAGGCATTTCTGATCCGACATCCCCAAGTCTGTTTCCCGGTTCCATTTCTTTTGAGTTTCAAATAAGACTCTTTTCTTTGTGATGTTAAATTGGTGTTAGAAATTTCAAGAACTGAGAGTATTCTTCTCAATATATTACTTATCAGTTACTGGGTTGATCACCTTTGTGTAAGTCTCTTATCCAGTTGTTAGGAATCACAATTTTGCAGTCTTACACTTCACTCTGGTAGTGGGATGTTAATTGGCTTTAGCCTACAGTATAAAGACTTATCCACCCACATCACACCCAGCAAAAGCAGACTAGAGGAAAGGATACTGGCTCACAACAGCAACAGATATCTCTTTTACCACATAAAAAACATTTGTTTATGCTTACTTTCCAGTAAAACAGCTTATACATTTTGTGGCTATAGGATATTTTGTTTCATTTTAATTTAAAGGATTAGATCATAGATATACAACTCATCTTCTCTACTTGTTTTTGCCCTACTTGTTTTTGCCCTACATCAAGAATTGGCTTTATTACGAAAGATAGTATAGAGCATACCAGGTCCTACTAGATAGTGAACGCTCCACACTTAAAAAGGATTCAAGTAGTAGAGGCTTAAAAATATCCTTGGAGCATGTAATTATTAAAGGATTATAAGTAATTAATAGGGAGTCAAAAGTTGGAGACCTATAAGTTACCTGAATTAGGCTTTTTTTTTCTTCTAGTCCTGGGGCTTTTTTTCTGGTCAGGTGCTGTCCCTGAGCTTCTTTTACTCAAGGCAAATGCTCTACCACTCCAGCCATAGTGCCACTTCTGGCTTTTTTGAGTAGTTTATTGGAGATAAGAGCTTCACAGTGTTTCTGGACTTTCCACCAAAATCCTCAGATCTCAGCCTCCTTACAGATATGAGTCACCCGTGCCTGGCATCTGAATTATGCTTTTTTTTTTTCTTTTTTTTTTTTTTGCTAGTTCTGGGCTTGAGCTCAGGGCCTGAGCACTGTCCTCGGACTTTCTCAAGGCTAGAGCTCTACCACTTGAGCTTCAGCACCACTTCCAGCTTTTTTTCTGTGTATGTGGTACTGAGGAATTGAACCTGGGTCTTCGTGCATGCTAGGCACGCACTCTACCACAGGCCAAACTCCCAGCCTGAATTATGCTTTTTAAAAACACTTTCATGTATTCTATAGGTAGTTTCATAAATAATCCAGCATCTCTTTATCCAATTTAGAAGATAATTGAATGTAGTGGATGATATTTCCCCTACAATTGGTTAGATTAACATTTAAGTTTCTCTGTGATCTGCTTTCAGCCTGCTCATACGCATTCCTGCCCTTGGATACCTACAGAAATCTATAGAAATGTCTCTGGGTTATTTATTTATTTGTTGTTGTTGTTGTTTACTTTTTGTCAGTAGTGGGGCTTGAACTCTGGGCCTGGGTGTTTTCTCTGGGCTCTTCAGCTCAATACTAGTGCTCTACCACTTGAGCCACAGCACCACTTGTTTCTGTTTCTGTGTCTGAATCATCCTTGGCTCTTGTCACTTCTAAACTAGACTTTGAAGATATCTGTAGTGGAGAGATTCTTTTCTTCTGACCAAGCTCAAAGTGGTCAGTCTGCCTTTTTGGCATGCCATAATCCCTGCATGATTCATTAAGTTCTTACAATAGTCTTATCTTTTAAAGTACATACAATTCCCACTAAGCTGGCAATGTTCTCTTACTAGCTGTATAATTTAGGGTAATATTTAATATCTTCTCTTCAGCTCAGGGCTACCACCCTACCCTTGAGCCAAGCCCCACTTCCTGTTTTCTAGAGGTTAATTGGAGATAATAGTCCCAGGTCCTTTTGTGCCTGGGCTGGCTTTGAATCTTGATCCTGAGATCTCAGCCTCCAATTACAGGCATGAGCAACCGTGCTGACAAAACTCAGGTTTTTAATCTGTAAAAAATATGTGCAAAGTCTCAACAGAGTAATTGTGTTAAGGCAATGTAATATCTAGTATAGAATAACTTCTACATAGAAGATACCCCACAAATATTAGTTCCCTTCCTTCTGTTCTGATCAATTATAATTCTATCTACAAAATTTCTTCTATTTTCTCCGTTTCCTTGTTGTCCTGCTTCTGTCATTATTAGCAAATTACAATTAGGGTAGTTTGTAAATGGAGGGGAAAAAACCTAAAAATTGATCCTTTTCATTACTATGGAAGTTGAATCTTCTATAGTCATTCTAAACTTATATGCTAGACACACACACACGCGCGCGCGCGCACATACTGTTAGTAACCAGCTAAATTAATTAGGAAGGTCCTTAAAGCTTAACCAGAGGGGCTACAAATTAAGTGCTGAGATTGACAAGCAAAGGGTTAATTGCTGAAAGACGATTAAGAATATCTCATCCTGTATTTTTCATAGTATTGTATGAAGGCAGAATTTTAGTTACTTATACAATAAGGTATAAAACCATTTATAAATGAGTGAATTTGGGCCTTTTCTAGGAAAAAAACCCCCACAGGCTTTAAATTCTGATATGTGAGTAAAGTATTATATCATAAATTTTTTTGAATGCAGATAGATACAAAGGCAGATGTAAATTTATTAGATTTAAACACTTACCAAACTACCTCTACATTAGGCATATGGTAGTGCATGCTTATAATGCCAGTACTTAGAAAGCTGAGGCAGGAAGATAATGAGCTCAAGGCAAACCTGGGCCACCTTGCAAGAGCTTGTTGAAAATAAAAACAACAAACAGGGCCGGGAATTTGGCCTAGTGGTTAAAGTGCTTGCCTAGCATGCATGAAGACCCGGGTTCGATTCCTCGGTACCACATACATAGAAAAAAGCCGGAAGTGGTGCTGAGGCTCAAGTGGTAGAGCTCTAGCCTTGAGAAAGCCCAAGGACAGTGCTCAGGCCCTGAGCTCAAGCCCAGGACTGGCAAAAAAACAAAAAAAAAAAACAAAAAAAAACAACAACAACAAACAACATGTTTAAAAGAAAATTTAAAGTTCAAAACAAAACATATCTCAAAGCACTAAAGTCAAAGTGAAGATTAATGATGCTGCTTTACTAAAGGGAGGTTACTACTTAAAATGTGAAAATGCTACTGATTGTTAGGGTATAGATTCTTTGTAAGTTTATTATGTGTATATTATGGTGTGGAATAAGAAGTCAGTCACCATACCACTTTTCTTTCTTCTAATTATTAGGAAACTTTCATTTATACAGTACATGCTGTGAGCTAGAGATATGTCATATATGTGAGCAAGTCTTTTCTGTGATTATGGTACCAAATTGATTATAAATACTAGCATGGGCAGTGGCCTAACTTGGAAGCCCTTGGCTTTTAGGGTTGTTACTAAATGAATTCAATGAAATGAAAACATCGAAGATTGTTGTAGAGACACTTTTAGATCTTATTTGTAAAATTCACAGATAATTGGGGCCAGAAGCTCCTTATGGAGCTGTGGCATAGTAGTAGGCCGGAGGAAGTCTCACTGATGATAAAATAAAACACAGGCACCAAAGCTTTTGTTTATTGCTTTACAGTAGTATTTCCCCTCCCACCTCCTTGCATCGCTTGGGACCAAAACAACTTTCCAGAAGTAAGCCAAATACCGGTTGTGGCTGTGAAAAGTAATGGCCCAGGTCTTTGTGCATGCTAGGCAAGTACTCCTGCCCACCCCCATTTTTATTAGTATAAAGTAGTTGCTCAAGGGGGGCCTCATTTGACATGTCCATATATGCATCCAATGTATTTTGAGCAAACTCATACCCTCCATCACTCTTCTTTTCCCTAATTTTATAAATTTTGTCCTATATGGCATTGATCTCTAACTCTAGAAAGATATATTATGTAAGAATATGGCTGAGGGACCAGGTAAGGGCTTGTATGAGCTCACTGGAAATACCACTGAATCTGTAGAAAAGCAGCCTTATACAAAGGAGATAAGGTAGAATTGGAGCCATTATCAAGGCTAGAAAAACAACAGAACCATTATGAAGTCATTTTACAAAAGAAAGTACTCAGGTATGATATTTAAATATGTCAAAAACTTACAGATGAAAACATTTAATGTTTAAGGTAGATCTTTTAGTAGGATTGAGGTGCCTTTAGCATATGTGTCTAACTGGGTGAGTAATGGATATTCACAAGAATCTTTTGACTGTACATTTTCTTTTCTCATACAAAGATTTGTTTACAACTGTGTTACTTCCCTTGGCCTCATTAAGGCATTTGTGACATGTGGAAAATGGGTGTGTTTTGTTTTTCTTTCTTTCCCAAAGGAAATGATTGTATATAGGTGTGCCATCTCTTTCCCTGGTAAAATGGTATGAGGAAGTCACCAGTTACTTTGGTTTCCAATATCAGAGGAAGATTCCCTTGAGGGCTGTTGCCAGGGTTGGTGATGTTATTGAGACAAGAGAATTTCTAGCTCCTTAACTGAAATCCAGTATTCTCTAGGTTCATTTTTCTCATGAATTCTGTTAAACTGAGCTTGTTAGGCAAATGCAATTTGAGCTTTATTCCCTTATTTATTACCTTATCCTATTTTGCTTTAGTTTTTATTAAGTAAGGTTTCTTGCCTGGACCGGACTGGACTTCTAATTCTCCTATTTATGCCAGCTATGTAGCTGGCAGGTGTATATCACCATGCCCAATTTTTTTGTTGAGACAAGATTTCACTAAATTTTCTCCAGGCTAGTTTTGAACTGCAATTCTCCCAACCTCTCTCTGCCTCCCTCCCAAGTAGCTGTGATTACATGTGCATGCCACTACACACACCTATTATGGCTTGTCTATTTTTATCTCTTGGTGGCTTCATTTACTAAGTCAGAGAGCTCTGTTAGAAACACCAGATTTCTAGAGTATGGCTGGAAAAGAATGCAGTTTCTATTGGAGATTTTGAAACAATTCACACACAAAAAACTGAACATGTCTTTAACATTGAGTAACAGCCTGTGTGTTTATCTAGCACTAACCTATTCAACTTTGTCTGCCATGTTTAAGGGGTATGCCCTGTGTAAGGGATATGCAAGGGAAAGGAAGAGGTATAAATGAAGAAAAATAACCGGGTGCGATGGATCACGTCTGTAATCCTAGCTACTCAGGAGGCTAAGATCTGAAAATCAAGGTTCAAAGCCTGCCCAGGTACAAAAGGACCTTGAGACTCTTATCTCCAATTAGCCTCTAGAAAATGGGAAGTGGGGCTTGGCTCAGGAGTTCAGGGACAGTGCCCACTCCCAAGGGTTAGTGCAGTAGCCTTGAGCTGAAGAGCTCAGGGACAGTGTCCAGGCCGACTTCAAGCCCCATGACCCACAAATAATAATAATAATAATATAGTAACAGCAGAATATTGGACTTTCCACCAGATCAGTAAACTGTATTTATGTATTTCTGTCGTGCTACATTTTGGGTGTTTCTCTGTCAAGGTCCTCTAAGCCCAAACTTCAGATGTAGTTTTAAGTTATGCCATTTGGATTCCTAAAAAAATCTTCACAAGCCACCTACACTCCTTATGGAGCTGTGGCACAACAGCAGCCCTGAGGAAGTCTCACTGATGAATAAAATAAAACATAGGCCCCCAAGCTTTTGTTTATTGCTTTGCAGTAGTATTTCCCCTCCCGCCACCCTGCACCCCTTGGGACCAAAGCAACTTTCCGGAAGTAAGCCAAATGTCGGCTGTGACTGAAAAGTAATGGGCCCAAGCCCTACAGCCTTCAGAGTTTGGAGGATGGTGACCTCTGGGAGTCCATACACGTAGGTGAAGCTCTTAAGGACAGTGACGGCACCCTTCTCCATTCACTACCAACCGGGCTGGAACCGGGAAGTCAAGAAGGGCTCTCCGGTGACAGCTTCCCAGACTGCTGGGGACTGCTGCGTCCCCTTAGGTTCCAGACGGGCGTGGGGAGGGCGGGGTCTGGAAGGCCGCAGCCCCTGAAGTCGGTCCCTGGGTCCCCTCCCGCTGGACCGCTCCTTCCTGCCTCTTCCTCTTGCCTCTCCGGCCCCAAACTGGTCCCGCCACCAATCGTCAGCCGCGCTCCTCCCGACAGCCAGTGACCCATGGCCAATCGCCAGGGGTCTCTTTGCAGGGAGCCGCCAGGGCCAGCCAATTAGGGCCACGGCAGGCCGGGCAGCAGGCGGGTGTTCGGACGCAGCGGGGCGAGCCGCACCTCCGGCCGGGACTGCGCTGCCCTGGGAGGTCGGGTCGGCGGAGGGGCTGGAAAAAGGGGTGCCTGAGAGTCGCCCCGCCCCCTCCCCCAGGAGGCACCGAAGGCGGGGACTCGGCGAATGGCTTTCTTGCTGGCCAGTGGCAGAGTGAGTAGATCCCGAGGGTCTGGGAAAGGGGCCTGTCCCCACCCCTGAGTCCCCCGAGGCCCCGGCGCCTGCCGGCGCCGGCGGGCCGGGCACGGCGGGGCCGGGCACAGGTGGGCGCTCTGGCCGCCCCCCTCCGCCGCTCTCTGCGGAGAGTAGGCCTGTCTTGGGGAGCTACCTTCACTTGCTTCCTCTGGGAGGGGATCCTTCCCCTTTCACAAAAATTATTTTTGTGATGCAGGCTGTTCCTTTAGAAAGCTGCCTCCGAATGTGATTTTAAGTACAAGAGGCTTTCTTTTAATGTGAAAGTCTTAATTTTTTTCAGTTGTTCATTAATAGAAGGTCCAGTTGGCAGACTAAAATAGTACTTTTGATGATGTTGGCCCAGTATTTTCGTGTATAATTATAGATACTGTTTATTTGTATGTGTTAGGGGGAGGGAAGTGGTGTATGTTTCTTTGAGTAGCTGTTGCAAATATATTGAAACTTTAGTTTATTGGGCTCAAACAACTGAAGGGAAGGTTTTTAAGAGTCTCAGCTTAGTTAATGGAAAATTGCCTAGAAGCATTTTAAATCATGGACTCCTCTCTTTTTGCTAGCATTCATACCTCACAAGTGTTTTTATCTTAAAAGATTGAGAGGTGTATTGAACAAGAAAGCTTGGCTTATTTGAAGTAATACTTGGTTTTGCTTGTTTAAACATTTTTGCTATTTAGCTATATCAAGGAAGTTAAAACAAATCACTTATTTCCATATGTTGCAAGCAGCTATCTGGAAAGGTTATTAGAGTAAGTTAAGAGTTTCAAGAGATTTTGATATGATGTTTAATACTGGAAATTATGTGGTTATTTGTGAATTATCTCTCAAGACATTGACTGTTAGACTAAATGATAAAGCCCTTTAATAATTAGTGCCAACGTCTCTAATTTGCAGGGGATGTTTTTTATTTTTATTTTGTGCAACCAGAAAAAGATAAAAATAACTTTCTTACTCCAGAAGATGATTACATTACCTAAAATTCGGAATTTAATTATAAGAATGTAAAAGAAACAAAAAGTTGAACATTGTGGTTCACATCTGTAATTCCAGCCACCTGGGAGGCAGAGAGGAAGAATCTCAATTTAGTGAGATCTCAGTTCAACTAACAAGCCATGTATGGTATAGTCTGCTTGTTATTCTAGCTATGCTAGAGACATAGGTAGGAGGATCTCCGCCTGAGGCTGTTCCAGGCAAAAATGAAAAACTCTACCTGAGGGCTGCTGGGGCAGCTCAGGTGATAGAGTGACTGTCTAGGACAAGGGCTTGGGTCCTTATCCAGTGCTGCCTCCATATTTCAAAAAAAAAAATACGAAAGATAATAAACTAAGCTAGATCTGTTTCCAAAATGCCCCAAGTTGGGTTTAGACAGAGAAGTGCTCTTCAGTAATTAGAGACTTGAAATCCATTTTGTAAAAGTTTTGTTGTTGGGTTTTTGTTTTTTTTTTCTTTTTTAAAATAAGAATCATTTAACCACTCAACTATGCTCAGTTAACTAGAATATTATCAGGGAATTTAGTTGATTGTAAATACAGCTTGGTTAGCAAACAATATTTGAAGAGCACCATGTTCTCCTGATTGGAAAGTCAAGGAACTTGATGGTTTCCCCCAAATACCCTCCTTTTCCTTCCTTCCATCCATCCATCCATCCATCCATCCATCCATCCATCTTTCTCTTCCTCCCTTTCTTCCTTTGCCAGTACTGGTTGAAACTCACAGCCTCTGACTTGCTTAGTTTGTGTTCAGTTTGCTTGCGGGGCTAATGCTCTACCACTGAACCATGCCCTGCTCACTGGTGATTTTGGAGGTAGAAGTCTCAGATTTTTCAGTTGAGGCTGGTTTTGAACTTTGATGCTCTACATCTCAGCCTCCTGACTAGCTAGGATTATAAGCATGGACCATCAGCAATCTTTGCTTGCCATGTAGCTCAGACTGGCAGCTGTAAATTGTAACTTCTTGTCTTGGCCTTCCAAGTGCTGGTAAGTGTATTAAACTCTTGTTTGCAAACAAAAGGGCATGGTGACAAGAAAGACATACGTTTCTGTTTTAAAAAGCTAATTCCAGGATTGCCCCTGGGATATAATGATTTCTACTGCTTCTCTAAATTTCATAATGTGGAGTGATAACTGATGTTTGTGATCATTCAGTATGAAGAAGTTCATATGTTTACTATAATGTAGTTAGCAAGCTTTATTGGTGCTGTTCCTGGGATTCTTTGCTCAAGGTTATCACTCTGTTATACTTTGCTTCCGGATCTTCATTGATTAGCTGGAGATAAGTTTTTTTTAATTTTTCTGCCTGGGGTGGCATCAAACTGTGATCCTCCGATCTCAGTTTTAGGAATAGTTAGGATTACAGGCAAGAACTACCAGCACTGGGGAGAAAATTGTATTTTGTATATTTTTAAATAAAACATTAAACAATGAGAAAATTTTAGAGCTAACCATTTACTAAGCAACTATCCCTCCCTTTCCTACCCTCTCCCAAGTCCTTTAATGAAGTTAGCTCTATTACACATATGTAGTCATTTAAAGGCCTTCCTCATCATTTCTATTTTCCTTGTCCAGTCAGCCAGGTTCTTGTTTGTTATACTTGAACATTTTCATAGACATTTTAAGCCCTGCATCTCTCACCCAGACTTTTGCAAAACGTTCTGCCACTGGATTTCCAACATCTATTTAGTCAAAAACAAGTTGACTGAGTCATTCCCATGCTTAAAAATCTGTTTTGATTCCCTATTGGCAAAATCAAGGTGCCTGGCATGCCATACAATGCTCTTCAAATTTAATCTTGCTTGTGTATGGACTCAGCTGCAGGTATTTTACCCAAGACATCTACTGTGAAGTGTTTATAATTTAAATTATGCTGTAGCCTCTCAGAGCATTTTGCCTCTTACTACAGCTTTCCCCTTTTGCTTCGATTCCTAACTGTATCTCAGAGAGTAAGCCTCCAAGTTCTTAAGGCACAGTGCCTGAATAACCTTTCTTCCGATTTATCTTCCTTCAGACAGAGCTAGCTACTCTTACTGTGCTACTCCAGAGCCTGTTCATACTACTCCAGAGCCTGTTCATACATCTACATCAAGGCCTTGGCTAAAGTTGTAGAATGCATTGGGCAATATGTGATTCTTGCATTGGTTTCTAATTTCCTAGAGTTTGAACTCTGTATGTAGGAATGAAGTGTCTGACATTCTTCCTTATCCATTCCATCCTGAGGGTTACAGCTGACACCCTGGAGCAAGACATTAACAATAGCAACTCGGTAACAGATTTAGTTAATCAAGTTTTAAATGGTAGAAGGGCCTTCACAATGACACTATATAGACTCAGGGAAAACTGTCTTCATTTTATGTCTGGATTCATCAATGAACCTGGGGAATGAGTTTGAATGACTTATTATCAGACAGTATATGTCAGGCCATTTGTTTATGGGTAGCTCTTACATAGAAAGGTGGGGCAAAGGGTTAGAGAACTTTGGGGAAAAGCACTCTAGTTTCTCTGGTCTACCTCAGGAGAGAAAGCAGAAGATCAGAAAGAGGCTGCTTTTGAGGACCTTCCAATGAATGTCCAGGTCAAATTACTCAACAATGCGAAGTGCCATACGTTGTGTTATGTTTTCTATTAGTAGGTGTGTCATTTTGGTCCTCCTCCTCCTCTTCCTCCTCCCCTTCCCCCCCCCTCTTTCCTTCCTTCGCCAGTCCTGGGCTTGAACTGGGCACTGTCCCTGAGCTTATTTTGCTCAAGGCTAGCACTCTACCACTTGACCCACAGTGCCGCTTCTGGCTTTTTCTGTTTCTGAGGAACTGAGAAATCAAACCCAGGGCTTCATGCTTGTTAGCCTAGAACTCTTACTTCTGAGCCACATTCGTATAAATCTTCAAGACTTGCATTTCCAAATAACCAGCAAAAAGCTATAACTGGGAAGCAAAGCTCAAGTAAAAGTGCCAGCTGTTAAGTTTGAAGCCCTGAGTTGAAGTCCTAGTATCTGTTATATACATACACAAAAATACACATTTAACAAATGCCTCTTAATTGATCAAAATATCAGACATTCTAAATAGGCAAATGTTTTTTTCTCAGTTGTACCCACTAGATTTTCCTCTGAGTTAAAATTTTTCCCAGGTCACTGAACTCCCTGGTTGATATTGAAGAAACTATTTAAGACCAAAGTTATGGTGGGTAGATTGCAGACATTTCACACTCGAAATCCATTTGACCTCTAATATAATTGAAATAATATTAATAGCAGTAGTAGCACAAAGTGATTCTGTTATACTATACTACATTGGAAAAACACTTATTTTATAAGTATTTTGTGTTATAAATGAATGATGTAGCGGTGATTGCTGGGTGTCAGAGAGAATGTGAATGAGAACCAACTTTGGTACTTTATAAATTGGAGTTCATTTAAATTGGAGTAGCTTTAAGAATATAGCATCTTTACTACATAACTTATTTTGTTTTTCCACAATATGCCACTTAAGCCAAGTTAATTTTGCTTACTCCATTGTTCCTTTGCATTCTCCACTCTCCAGCGCTGTTCTCTGGTTACATGACTGTTCCTTTGAAGTTTATACTAGATGAGAATTTTCAAGGACTTAAGTGAAGTTGTCTTTATTTAAATGAAATGGTCCCCAGATTCTTCCAGTAACATAAGATATTTACTCTGTGGATGAACAGGGCTATTTATCTGTGCATATTGGCCTCACAGAAGCTTAGAACTAGACGGAATCCTAAAGTTCTAATTCAGTCTTTTTTTCTTTTTCTTGAATGATAGTGGAGAAAGGAGTCTCAGAGAAGCCAATGATTTTCCCAAGATCACACGATAACAGAGAAGAATAACTAGAAATTGAGCCTAAGTGATTCTTGTTCTTTTTTATTTTTTGTTTTATCAAGGACTTAAGTATAGAATAAAGTAAGGAGAAAGAAAAACAGTCACTGTTCCCCATGCAAGAAGTAGGACTAAGACTCCATTTCTTCTTCTTTTTTTTGGTTATCTCTGGAAATTGCAAAGCGCTACTCTGGGGAATCTGGTTTAGCCAAGGGAAAAAATATCCTGTCAAAAATAACTACAAAAAGGTCCCAGGGCCTGGACTCTGTTGTAGAGCACCTCTCTAGCAAGAATGAGGAACTGAGTTCAAACCCCAGTATGGCCAAAAACAAACATGAAAAAATAGTTTTTACACTCTCAAATACTTTGTCTATGAAGCCTTTCTTATTCTCATAACTTTCTCCCTTGAATGTTATACTTTTTATTTTTAATCTCATATACTTGTTTAACCATGCTCAAATCATTTTATCATAGTCAGACATTCACCTTCTCTAATAAATGAAAATTGTTTAGGGCAGGATCAGTATCTCCTTCACGTTGGCATCACTAAAGTATTTAACACAAAGCCATGGTCACAGGAGATGCCCAGTAAATAAGTAATTACTGATAGCGCTGACTTCTAAGGGCAAGAATAGTTGGTATATGTAAAAATATGTTCATGATAAGATTTGGCACAAGAGAATGAGTTTTTAGAAAGACAAGTTGTTACTGCTTAATGTTATTCATTGCACTGACATTTTTTGCAATATCTTGTTTTTTTTCACCTTAAAATCTTTATTAGCCTTAGAAAAATTTAACATCCATGTAATATTCTGTAATAACTAAATTTCTTTGTGAATACTTTGAAGAACTTTTAGTTCATTACATTTTTTGGTGCCTGCATTGGGGCTCGAACTCAAGTACTGGAGCTTTATGAATTTATGATCTAGGTATTACCCCTTAGTTTTTTGTTCAAAGCTTATGCTCAACCACTTTTAGTTTTTTGGTGAACCTCACAGACTTTTCCTGCTTGGGCTGGCTTCAGATAGTTAATCCTCAACTCTCAGCCCCTTTGTTGTCTTTTTTTATTGCTTTTTATGTTTAAGCACCAACAAGTCAGCACACTGCAGAATTTCTTAATAGATTTTTGGATAAACACTTCCCACAAACAAAAGACTAGACAAAAGTCCTGCTGTATAGAGTTTTTTGCTTGTCCTGGTGCTTGAACTCTGGGGCTGGGCACTGTCCCCGAGCCTCTCTGTGCTCAAGGTTAGAATTGTGCCACTTGAGCCATAGCACCACTTCTGGCCTTTTCTGTTCATGTGGTACTGATGAATCAAACTCAGGGCTTCGTGCATGCTAGGCAAGCACTCTACACACTCAGCCACCTTCCCAGCCCTGTACAGAGTTAGTTTTATATTCTAGTCCTAATCCAGATTATCTTGATAGTTCTGACAATAAATAAAATCAGGATAATTTTATACTTGTAATAATTTTAGCAAAAGCTGCATACGTGTTTTCTTCTAATTGATATTTGATGGAGCTAATGTCAGACATACAAAGACAGGATGTGTGGGGTTTTATTTGCCCAGGGGTGGGGGGCAGGGGGAGATGATACTGGAGTTTGAGTTCAGTAAGACCTTCCCCCTTGCTCGGTACTCTACCACTTGAGCCACACCTCCAACCTGGCATATGAAATTTTTAAGAGTAAATGTTGTTGTGGTAGGTACTCTTTTCAATTTAAGGTTGTTTGTCTTTTGATTTGACTAGTGTTTACTATGTCCATTTGTTAAGAGAAGAAAGTAGTTTTGTTAGAAAAATCAGGTTTCTTTTTGGTGTGAACTCTGGGCCTGAGTGCTGTCCCTGAGCTCTTTAGCTACAGGCTACCGCCATACTCCTTGAGCCACAGAATCACTTCTGATTTTCTGGTGGTTAATAGGAGTCTCAAGGTCTTTTGTGCCCAGGCTGACTTTGAACCTTGATCTTCAGATCTCAGCCTCCTGAGTAGTTATTATTACAGCCACCACGGGCATATATATTTTAATCCACTCTTAATAAGCCTCTCAGTTTTATTTATAATATAGAATGAATTTAGCCTACCACTTTTAAGAGAAATATTAGAAGTAGCCTGAATAGCTAACGTCTTAGAAGTTATGGTTGATTGCCAAATAGCACATGGTCAAAATAGTACTTGGGCCTGGTGCTGGCGGCTCACACCTGTAATCCTAACTACTCCAGTTCTAGTTCAAAGCCATTTCAGGCAGGAAAGTCCATGAGACTCTTATCTCCAGTTAAACACTAAGAAGCCAGAAGTAGATCTATGGCTCAAGTGGTATAGAACATTAGCCTTGAGCCCAAAAGCTTAGAGACTGCCTAGGCTCTAAGTTCAAGCCCTCACACTGGCATTAAAAAAAAAAAAAAGTACTCTGTAATGTAGTGCAGTCTGTTTTGTTATTTATGAGATTGCTACCTTGAATTTTTTTTTCCTGGGCTTGGGGCTTGAACTCAGGGCCTGGGCACTATCTTTGAGCTTTCTCAAGGCTAACACTCTATCATTTTAGCCACAGAACCACTTCCAGGTTTTTCTGTGTACATGATACCAAGGAATCAAACCCAGGGCTTCATTCATAGTAGGAAAGCACTCCACCACTAGGCCACACTCCCAGCCTTTGAATTTTTTTTCTCCCAGTTGTGGGGCTTGAACTCAGGGCCTGGGTACTGTCCCTGAGTCTCTTTGTGCTTAAGGCTACCACTTTGCTACTTGAGCTACAGTATCACTTGTATAATTTGAGTGGTTAATTGGAGATGAGAGTCTCAAGGACTTTTTTTCCCAGGCTGGCTTTGAACCACGTGAGCCACTGGCGCCCCATGCTTCCTTGAATGTTGAGTCATGTTCATTCTGTTGGCAGGAAGCATATGAAAAATGCCTTTAATATTATGCTTTGTTGTACTGGCTGGTTTTTTTTAATTTCACTTATTCCAGTATAGTAGTGATTTCTAAGTGCTTTTAAAAGTGTTTTCCTTTTAACTGATGGTATAAATTTGTTTATGCTACCCTTAATTTGGCTTATAACAGTGTAGGATCAGTTTCAGCATTGCCAGATTCAACTTCACTATATTTTGGGATTTTGCAGGTAATTTAAAAAGAATGCAGATGACTTTGAATATGGAAAAAAATTAAATATAACCTCTGAAATTTTTTCATAAAGCTTTCAAGTTTGTCATAAAAGAAACACAAAAATAAACAGCATGAATATATAAGGTAAAAAGAGAGCCTCTCTCTCAAATGATCCCTTTCCTTAATCCCACTCGTCAAGAGTTATACCATTTTTGTCTTTTATGTGTTTGATTTTGAGGTGTGTGCGTAAAACTTTTTAAAACTTATAAAATTTCAGAGGCCGGAGTGTGGCCTAGTGGTAGTGTGCTCACCTAGCATACACAAAGCCCTGGGTTTGATTCCCTTGGAACCATATACACAGAAAAAGCTAGAAGTGGTGCTTGGCTCAAGTGGCAGAGTGCTAGCCTTGAGCAAAAAGTGTCCAAGGACAGTGCACAAGCCCTGAGTTCAAGCCCCAGGACTGGGAAAAAAACAAAAAACAAAACAAAAGCCAACTTATAAACTTTCAATGTGCAATTAAAATAACTTAAAAATACAACTTGTATGTCATTTATGTCTTTAGTATATGATAAGCATTCAATATTAATTTATTTAAAATCTAGTGTCTTGTTTCAGTTGCACTGTTTATACATTCAGAGCTAGTGAATGCATGTTTAAGTTTAGGTTTTATAAATTTTTTTCTGGGAAACTTTTGTTTCTTTTTCTTTTTTTCTTTTTTTTTTTTGCCAGTCCTGGCCTTGAGCTAAGGGCCTGAGCACTGTCCTTGGATTTTTCTCAAGACTAGAGTTCTACCACTTGAGCCACAGCACCACTTCTAGCTTTTTTCTTTTTTTTTTTTAATTTTTTTTATTGTAATTAGTAAAAGGGTTACATGATATTTGCCAGATAGAAGGTGCATTAATTCACATACATTGATACCCTTTCACATGTCTTGGTACCCGTTTCCCTCCCCCCCCACACCCCCCCTAGCTTTTTTCTTATGTATGTGGTACTGAGGAATCGAGCACCACTTCTGGCTTTTTTTCTGTGTATGTGGTACTGAAGAATCGAACGCAGGTCTTCATGCATGCTAGACAAGCACTCTACCACTAGGCCAAACTCCTGGCCACTAATACCTTCTTGAATATCCAATACTAGATTTATCTTTTCAAGACTGTATTTATTACTTGTCAATTTTTTTTTCTTTGCTGATCCTAGGGACTGAACTCAGGCCTTGGACTGTTTCTGTGCCACTCTGTGCCCAAGGCTAGCACTCTACCACTTCAGCATGGCACCACTTCCAGCCTTTTCTGAGTAGTTTACCGGAGATAAGTCTCACCAACTTTCTTACCTGGACTGGTTTTAAGTTGTGATCCTCAAACCTCTGCCTTCTGAGTAGCTGGGATTCCAGGCATGAGCCATTAGTACCTGGCTTCTTTTTTCTTTCCTTGTGACATCATTTATTTTCTTCAGCCTTCATTAGCTTTTCCTTTTTAAAAAAGATTTAGTACAGTTTAATGTATGCTTGTGTGTTTTTCTTGATCATAAGTCTCCTGTGAATTTCAGATCATTTATAGTATCTTGTTTTAGTATTATCTGTTTGTTCATCCTTATTTGGGAGGAGGGTGGCACCACTTGAACTCGGGGCCTAGAGCTCTAGCTTGTCTTTCCTGCTGATTTATAAGCCATGCTTCCAGCTGGTATGTTATACTGGTTAATTGGAGACAGAGTCTTAACAGACTTTTCTTCCTGGACTAGAATAGTGATCCTCTGATCTTAGACAGGCACCTGAGTAGCTAGAGTTGGAGACATAAGCGACCAGTACCTGGCTTTAACACACACACACACACACACACACACACACACACACACACTGAATAACTTCCAGTACCTGGCTTTAACACACACACACACACACACACACACACACACACACACACACACACACACTGAATAACTTCCAGTACCTGGCTTTAATACACACACACACACCCAGACTGAATAACTTCCATATACTAGGTACAATATAGAGATTGGGATTATAGTGATGAGTCCTGATAATTATGATCCCAAAATTATAAAGGGAAATAGAATGCTTACCATTGTATTACCTAGATGAGCTTATTATCATACCAGTCTTGATGAGAAAATGGAATCAGACAACATGACTTGGCTATATCACACAAGTGAGTCACTGGAAAATTAAAAGATTTAGGATGTAAAACTAGATCATATCTTAAAGCTTGTGCTCATTTTTCACTATCTCAAACTCTATCACTTCTTCATTTCTTCATATTCAGGCAATTTCCAACCACTTGTTAATGTCCTTATAAACTCTTCAAATATTACTTACTAGAAAGTTGGTTTAATGATGACAAAAAATGTGAAAGAAATAAGAAATTAGATCATTTTATATGAAACATTGCTAATTACCAATCTCTGATTTACTTGAGTAAATGAACATTTGAACCATTAATAACCCATGTTTAGTTCAGCTACTTCAGCTGAAGGAAGAACAGGATTTGGAGACAGAGAAGTACTAAGATTAAGAATTTTTTTTTTTTTTGTGGTGGTTGTTAGTTGTGGGGCTTGAATACAGGGCCGGAGTACTGTCCCTGAGCCCTTTACCTCAAAGCTAGAGCTCTGTCACTTTGATAGACCCACTTCCAATGCCACTTCCATTTCTGGTGGTGACTAATTGGAGATAAGAATATCACAGACTTGGGCCAGGAGTTTGGCCTAATGGTAAGAGTGCTTGCCTAGCATGCATGAAGACCCAGGTTCAATTCCTCGGTACCACATACATTAAAAAAAAAAAAAAAAGCTGGAAATGGTGCTGTGGCTCAAGTGGCAGAGTACTAGCCTTGAGAAAAGCCCAAGGACAGTGGTCAGGCCCTGAGTTCAAGCCCCACAACTAGCAAAAAAAAAAAAAAAGGAATATCACAGACTTTTCTTCCTGGGCTGGCTTAGAGCCACAATCTTCAGATCCCAATCTCTTGAGTAACTAAGATTACAGATATCAGCCACTAGTATTTGACTCATTTATCTTTTTTTGGATCCTAAACATCAAAATTCAACTCTCAGTCTGGAGTAAATATTATAATTTCTTGAGGTTCTTTTGTTCAAGGCTAGCACTCTACCACTTGAGCCACAGCACCACTTTCAGCTTTTTCTATGTATGTGGTATTGAGGAAGCGAACCCAGGGCTTCCTGCATGCTAGGCAAGCACTCTACCATGAGGCCACATTCCTGGGCCAGTTTCTTTCTTTCTTTTTTAAAGTGTCGTGCTATATAGCCCGTGTTGGGTTGGAGAGCTCTAATGAAGCTCATGATGACACCAAACTTGCAGCCCCTGTGTTTCCCTACTAAGTACAAAGATTACAGAGCTATGTGTCACCATGTCCAGCAACATTAAATTCTACATGTCCATAAAATTGAGCCTAGTATGAGGCCTTTACTACTATTCCTTCAAGATGGTATTTGCCATTGAAGCTATAAGTTTCTTACCCCAAACGACTAGTTACCCAACAATACTATAAAAGGTAATGTCTGTTCTTGCTTGTTTTGAGTGTTTTTTTAAAATGGTGTTAGTAGAGATTGAACTCAGGGCCTCACACTTTCTAATTAGGCTCTCTACCACTTAAGCTATGCTTCCTTTTTTTTTTTTTTGGTTGTTTTCAAGGTAGAGTCTGCTTTATGTCCAGATGGGACAGGGTTATGGGGTTCCTACTTGTGTCTTCCCATGTTGCCTGGGATGAAGGTGTGCTCTACACCCAGCCATTGATTGAGATATAGTCTCTTGAGCTTATTTTTTGCCTAGGATGTTTAATTGGAGATGAGTCTTTTCCTGAGACTTTCCTTCCCAGGCTGTTTTTCAGCTGCAGTCCTCAGAGCTCAGCCTCCTGCAGAACTAGGATTACAGGCCTGAGTCACCTGCATCTAGCTATTTATTCAACCAACTTTTAAGTCATCTTATACTGACGTGTCATTTCTCTAAAATTTAATTTACTAATTTAATTTGCTAACTATAACTTCTAAGAAACAAGAAAAATACATTGTTTGACATATGGTTTATTTTTACTTGTCACTTGCTACTCATGTACTTTTTCTCTATAGTTACAGATTTTCTCTTAACTCCTTTACTTGATTACTGATGTCAGACTCACAACATGGTAACTCTCTATTCTTTCTTTTCCTTACCTTTATGGAAGATCAGTACTACACTTGCTTTTTTCCAGTCTTCTGGTATCTCTCCAGTTCTTGAATTTTCAAAAATAATTGTAAGTGATTCAATTGTAAGTATACCCTATGATTCTGTAACTGGATGAAAGCTTATCTGTGATGCATGTCATCTAAAATTGCTAACCATTAATAAACTTTCAGAATATTTATATTTTAATCAAAATAATATTCTTGCAAAGTTTTCATTAACTGTAGGATAAGTGCTTTGCTAATTAAAAAAAAATCCTCTACTTTTGCCCATGTATTAGTTTTCATTCAGAGACTTTTCTGGAAGTGGAGCTGTGGCTCAAGGGGTAGGGTGGTAGCACAACACCCAGGTCCAGTTCAAGTCCCATGACTGCAAAAAAAAAGGGAGGGGGGAGACTTGTTTTCTTTTTTGTTGTTGTTGTTGTTGTTGTTAACATTTTAAGTTGTTATTCTCTTTTACATATCTACTTCCTGTGACCTTTATAGTGTTTTCATATTATTCTGAATTTTCAGTGAGACTTAAATGAAATTATTTCTAATGTTTTCCTCATTACAACCTAACCTATTTGTATAATATTTTGTAGTTTAAGAGAAAGTTCTTGAAAGAGTGCTTAATCCTCTCAAGTTTTCACTGGGGAAAATATATATGAAATAATTATTCATTAAGTTATTTTTTAACACTTTTATTGCTTGGGCTTTCCCATTCTGTTGTTGTTCCGTTGTCCTGTTATTTCTTCATATTACTAATACATTTTTTAATCTTCTGATTCTGATCTCAAGAAGACTTTCAACAACCTACTCTATTGTTCATGAGTCTGTCCTCAGGGATTACTTTAAAAGTTTTTATGGTCTGCCTGGAAAGTTATTTCCTGTATAGTTTGACTATGGTAGTGTCTTTTCAATGCAGCTACAATTTGCATGTACTTCAGATAGTTTTAAGGACTTTTCTGGAACTACTCTTTTTTCTGAGGAACTACTCTTTTCTGAGGGAAAATATTTTGTTATGTATTGAGTATAGTTTAGTATCACAGTAAAGTTATTGGTTGAGAAGTTGAATGATTATAATGAATTTGCTATCTTTTAAGTATTTTCTGAGATAGAAATGCCCCATAATATAACTTTCTCTTTTTCTCTCTGGAGTGATACAGAATTGTGTGTTACTCTATGTGTCTACTTGAGCTTCCTTTTCTTTTTATCTTTAGTTGAATTGTGATTTGAACTTGGCTGTACTGGAAATTGAGGGCCTATGCCCTTTTGCACTCAAGACTGATGCTATACCACTTCAGCCACAGCTCTACTTCTAGTATTTTGCTGATTAATTGGAGATAAAGAGTTTCATGGACTTTCTTGTCCAGGCTGTCTTCATATTATGGTACTCAAAACCTCAGCCTCATGAGTAGGATTCTAGGTATGAGCCACTGGTACTCAGTCTCACTTTTAAGGAAGTTTTTTTTTTGTTTCCCCTCTTGAGCCATGCCTTATAGCCCCTTCGTTGTTTTTGGTCAGAGTTTCATGTGTTTTTTTGCCCGGTCTAGATCACAAGTAGCTAAAATGATAAAGCTTTCCTCAGCTAATTTAATGCCCCTGCTAGCCTTTAACTACAGTCCTTCTGTTCTCTGCCTCCTGACTACAGCTGAGATGCCGATGTCATCCATCATGCCTGGCCTGCTTTAGTTTTCTTTATTACTAACATACTGTGGAAAGAATATTTTTGCCACATGTACTATTTTTTTCTTTACATAGTTTCCTAATTTTTATGATTTGATTTCAGTTTAACATCTAAGGAAATATTTATAATTTAATTATATCAAAAACCATTTTGTATTTTACTGTAACTTGTATAGATTTTAAACATTTTTTGTTCTTTGGTTGTTTTGTTTTTGTTTTAAAGACAGTATGCTGCTGTGTAGACCAGATTGGCCTCAAACTCAACATTCTCAGGCCTTACACCTCCTAAATGCTTAGATTGTAGGTGTATACTACCTCGCCTGGCTTAAATTAAAATTTAAGTTTATTATTAGGGAAATTGTCAAGTTATGGAACTATGACACTTCAGTATAATAAGTGAAGTACAATTTAATCACTTCAGTTGTGGCTTAAGGAAATGATCAAGAGAAGAAAAGTAATGAGGGAACAGAGAAAGGGAAGAAGAACAAAAAGGAAAGAGAAACCTAGGGAGAAGCGTCCTGGGAAGTCTGATATCATGACATCAGTAATTATTAGATGCTGTTGGCAGTGCCACATGTGCCCTTCTAGCACTGAGCTAACTCTGCAGGATCCAAGTGAATGAATGGCATAGTTCCTACCCTTTACACACTCCTCAGAGAAGTCAATCATTTAAGTGTTGGGGCAAGTACATAATACTAGGAATTGTGTCCACCAGACTCCCAAACTGCTTGTTCTCAAGAAGTCCAAAGTCAAATCACGCCTAAAGGGTTTGTTTTGTTCTCAATTCTTTTCAAAAGCCGACAGACCACCCTCCATATGGTAAAGGACTGTGGACTCTGGGCCTGAGTGCTGTCCCTGAGCTCTTCAGCTCAAGGCTACCAATCTGCCTCTTGGGTCACAGTGCCACTTCCTGTTTTCTAGTGATTAATTGGAGATAAGAGTCCAGAGGTCTTTAGAACCCTGGCTGGCTTTGAAACACAGTCCTCAGATCTCAGCCTCCTGAGTAGCTAGGATTATAGAAGTAAGCCACCATGCCGGGTTAGGACTGTCTTATTTAAAAGTTAAAAAAAGTAAAACGTGGTCTAGGAAAGTGGCTCAAGTGATAGAGTGCTAGCCTTGAGCAAAAGAAACTCAGAGGCCCTGAGTTCAAGCCCCAGGACTGCCTCCCCCAAAATAAAAAAATAATAAAAGGAAAGCTAAAAAAAAAAACTCCATTATAAAGGACTAATATGAATACTTCCTTATTGTTCTAAACATTGAATAAAAAGGGAACAGATACTACTTCAAGATAGTTTTAATGGTTGTAGTGTCTAATCATCTCATAAGATAAAGCAAAGAGTAGATGACTTAGTATTATAAAAATAACTTGTAAATGGGAAGTTGGGTCCATGAGACTTACATGCCATGAAACTTAGTTGTAGTGCATTCTTACTAGATTTGAGAAAAACAGTTTAATTTTACTACCACCTGTTTGTCTATATAATTGATAAATTGTGTAGGATATTTTATTAATTTCAAATGGTTTAACTCTAGATTTTCTATTTTAAGCACACCTAAAATTTGTGGATTATTGTACAAGGGAGGTTAGACCAGTTCTGAGATTTTAGGCTGGTAGCCATCATTATAAACCACCTCATATATATTGGCTAAAAAAAAAAACAAATGTTCTAGAAGGGGTGAGATTGATTGGAATATCAAGTAAACATGGAGAGAAATAGCAATGGAATCCCCTTAATGGCTCATATTTGTTATCCTAGCTACTTGAGAGGTAGAGATCTAAGAATCACGAGTGAGAGCCAGCCCTGGCAGGAAAGTCTGTAAGATTCTTATTTCCAGTTAACTAACACTGTGACTCAAAGTGGTGGAACACAAGCTTCAGCTTAAGGGCAATGCCCAGGCCCTGAGTTCAAGTCCCAAGACTACTAGCACACAAAAAAAGATGAAAGACCTTTATGATTTATGTTTTGAAGGCTGTAATTTATTCTAAAAGTAAAAGGAAGTTTTGGAAGACTCTTCAGAGATAGTTCTCAGAGGAAGGAAACTGTATAAAGGTTCATATGATTTAGAATCAACAAAGTTATTTGTAAATAATTAGTGTAGGTGGAGTGCAGATTAAAATAATATAAGACATATTGTTTCCATTCATTCCCTGGCAGATTTTTGGTAGTTTGTTCCAAAGTATACACTAATTTGAATTTCACAGTGGTAATTCTAAGTGGATTCTGAAGAGGAAAAATTTTTAAGGTCATTGATGTTTTAAAATATTTAGTAAGAACAGCAGCTAGGAGTTTGGCCTTATGGTAGAGTGCTTGCCTAGTATGCACAAAGACCAAGGTTCATTTCTTCAGTACCATATACATAGAAAAAGCTTGAAGTGGTGCTATGGCCCAAGTGGTAGAGTGCTAGCCTTGAGAAAGCCCAACAACAGAGCTCAGACCCTGAGTTCAGTCCCCAGGACTGGCAAAAAAAAAAAAAAAATTAGTAAGAACAACATATTTAACTGTTTTTAACTGATAAGATCATTAAATCATTGATAATTATGTTGTAGTAGTACCCTGTGAAATAGTCCTTCTAATTTCCCTTTTGTATAATATCATGGAAAAAATTACTTCTACTATCTTGCAAATGAAATGTGATTATTTATCCTTCCTTTTCTGTTGTATATATCAAATGTTTCTAATAGAAAGCTTTCTGGGTTATCTTTTAAAATGAAGGTGTTTTTTTTTTTGGGGGGGGGGAATGGTCATGGGGCTTGAATTCTGGGCCTGGGTGCTATCCCTGAGCTCTTCAGCTCAAGGCTACCACCCTACCCCTGGTCCTGGGTGTTGTCCCTGAGCTCTTCAGCTCCACTCTACCACTTGAGCCCCAATTAGTTCTCTAGTAGTTAACTGAAGATAAGTCTCAAGGACTTTTTTGCCCAGGCTGACTTTGAACTATGACCCTCAGATCTCAGCCTCCTGAGTAGCTAGGATTACAGGCATGAGCCACCAGAGCCTGGCAACATTCTTTCTTATGATTAACTTTTTTTTCAGCATATACTACTACTTATTGAGAAGGTTCCTTATCTGAGCATTTTTCCTAAGGCAGGTAGACAGGCGGATAGATTTAATGCCCCTTGAGTTTGAAATAAAAATCAATTAAGTTCATGGTCTTAGGAGGACTTAGATTTTTAATATTTTAGACTTTGAATTTTACTTTGTTGAGAAACAAAAATAGTAATTCTAATTTTTGTGATAGTGTATAGTAGCTTCTGCATTAATAATAGGAAGAAGATACTTGTATTTGGTGGATAAGACAGCTATTTCAGGGACTGGAGGCATGATTTGAAGGGTAGATTGCTTACCTAGCAATTACAAGGCCCTGAATTCAAACTCCAGGACTGCCAAAAGAAGACAGGAGTTTAGAAAGCCTCAGGATCTTGTTAGTGTCTAAGCTAGGATTAGAAACTAGGCTTGACAACCCAGTTGTTTTCATAGTGCTTTACCATCTGATATTTTAAGACAGGGACTATGAAATGCTTTACTGATGATGAAGTGTCATATAGGCAAAGATGAAGTGCTCAGCCTTAGTTTACTAATATGAGGAATATGAAAATGAGTGTACCTTGGCTAAAAGCAGGAAGATATGACAAAAAGTATCCATTGAGTGCAGTTTGTGGTTGAGTTGGGATTCTGACAATTGTAATTCCTTGCCTTTATTTCCCTGCTTAACTGCATGAAAACTGGACATGAGGCTTTATTTTGTACTCAGAACTCAAGAGTTAATTTTAAGTAAGGTAAAAACATAGGAAGCATATTCATTCTTAGAACTTAAAGTTTAGGTATATAAAAAATAGGAAGGATTTACTAATGATGGACATTTTAACTTAGAAGTCCTGTAGATCTAGATACTTTGTCCAGAGTTTAGTATTCTTGCCAAGTTTATTTCTTATTCCCTGAGGAGTTTTTGGTTTGTTTTGTTTTGCTCAAGGCTAACACTCCACCACTTGAGCCACAGCTTCTTTTCTCACTTTTTGGTGCTTAATTGGAGAAAAGAATATCACTGACTTTCTTGCCCAGGTTGTCTTTGAACCTGGATCCTCAGATCTCAGCCTTCTCTGTAGCTAGGATTATATTGGGACCAGATTTGTTTTTGTTTTTGTCTTTGTTTTATTTTTTGAGCAGTTTTGCCTTGCCCTCATGATAACCCTCCTCCTTCACCCTCCCAAGTTCTGAGGATCTGGCAGGGATGTACCATCATACCTGACCTTTTTTTCTCTTCTTTTTTCAATAAGGAAAAAGGAAGAAAAACTTAAGAGTTGATAGTGGATTAAAGAATAGAACCTACCCATGAAAACATTAAGATTCAAGGAGTAGAAGAGTAAACTGAACACATATATAGGCACATTGTAATAGACAAGAAGAGAGTTGTGCTCAGGCTGATAAGGCATGTTGATAAACCATTATTCTTGGTGATAATTTAAAAAGACCTATTTGTATAAAAGTACTATTTATGTTTGAAAAATGAAAATGCCTTCATGTATAGTGGCTGAAGTATTTTGTGTACCATTAAATGTTGCTGGAAGAAATCTAGATTTATTGCAGATTTTCTTTTTCTCTAGGGTTTGGATTCAGGATTTGTTCCTAGTGTTCAAGACTTTGATAAGAAACTTACAGAGGCTGATGCATACCTACAGATATTGATAGAACAATTAAAGGTATGATGATTTAGTTTGTGTGTTGAATTGATAAAATGTAGACAACATTACTGAATCTGATTTGAGTGTTGTTAATTGATGTGGGTTTTCACCAGTTTTAAAACTGTTTTTTTGAAATCAGTTTTTTTAAACACTGATTTACTCAAAGATTTTTAAATATATTGGTAAATAGCATGTTTACATGATATATTTTTGGTCATTGAGGCAAAGGTGACTAGATATAATTAGAGGAAAATAAGGCAAAATTAGATTTATAGTCATAAATATGAAACTGGTAAATATTAGTAGTTTTGATTTCTAAGGTCTTATTGTTTTGAATTCTATTTTTGGAGAATTCTATTTTTGGAAGTACCCTGTCTACTTTCTTTAGCATTGTGAAAATAAGCTGTCTCTTTCAGTTTCTGCTTTAAAAATTAAATGTAGGGGATCCTGGAGAGAAGAAGGCATGTTGATACCTGGAATACAAAGCAGAACAGGCTTGAGTTTGTTATTTTAAGTTTTTAAAACTCATGGGATTTCTTTGCTCAGAGTGATTCTGTTTACAGTTGTTCAGAGTAAATGTAACTTGATATAATACCTTGAAATAAATATATGCTATTTTGAAAATTTATAGCCATATAAGAAGTATGTTTAAGAAGAAATGGTTTATTTTTCTGTTTAGTAAATACAGCAATAAACTATCTTGATACTATAACCATTTCTTTAAATCCTATAGCTTTTTGATGACAAGCTTCAAAACTGTAAAGATGATGAACAAAGAAAGGTAATTTCTGTAATCACAATTTTTTTTTTACTTTAAACTTTCAAATCCAGTAGCTTTTTGGGGAAATAATGGAAGTATGTTGGTATTTTTACTATTATAACATTGTTGAAGCCAGCCTGGCAAGATGATTGTATACTTCTATAATCCCAGAATTGGGGACGAATCAGGATTTTGAGTTTGATTCTAGCCTGGGCTAATATAGCAAAAACTATGAAAAATAAAACAAACAAAATATTCCCCAAATAGTATTATTGATCTGTTATTGTAGCATTATTATGTAGACTTTTCTGGTATATTTCTGTTATATTATACTTAAAATAATATGCAAAAACTTAATATTATTTAAAAGTACCACATATATAGGAATAAGTTCTTTTCCACTCCAATGTAATGTTTTAAAATACAAGCTTATTAAATTTCATGTGGTCACTTCCGGTATTGATGAACCAGTAAAAATGCTTTAGTTATAGTTCTACTACTGGTTTATCCTATTTCTCCTCTTTTCTTTTTTTATGGCCATTACTACAGATTGAACTCAGGGCCTCATGCTCTCACTTTGTTTCATTCACATTGTCGCACTTTCAGATACTTTCCTTGCATTTCTGATGTCTATTTTATAGTTTGCATATTTTCATTTTCTGAAGAACCTTTAATTTCCTGATGCAGCATTTTTTCCTTTATCTGTTGTCCATAAGTGTTACATTTGACTCTTTTATGTATACCAGAAGTAGAAATGCATGTTCTAACTTACCCTCTGTTCTTAGTTTGGGAATTCAATCTTACATCATTTTAAAAGCTTTCAGGGAAGGTCAAGATGATTCTGAAAAAGAAAATTTAAATCACATAATTAGCTTGGTACAGTAGCTCAAGCTTCCAGAATAATCCTTAGCTACCTGGGAGGTCAAGATCTGGAGGTGGTTCCGAGCCAGCCCAGGCATAAGAAGTTTGCCAGACTCCATGTCAACAATGACTGGATATGGGGGTGCTAGCCTGTTAACCCAACTGTATGGGAAGCACAATGGCTGTAAACAATGGCACTGGCTGGTCTTCTCAAGTGAAGCCCAGACTGGCCTAAGTATAAAATGAGAACTTACCTAGAAAAGTCTGTGGATGTGGCTTTAAGTGGTAGAGTGTCTGCATAACAAGCACATGTCCTAAGTTCAATCCACAGTACTGCTAAAACACAAACCACATAATGAGTATTTATAAAAAGTCCTTTTTCAGGAAGGTAATAATAATGTTTTATATTACTCCTATAAATCTTGAATTGTGTGCTTTTTTTTTTTTTTTTTTTTCCAGTCCTGGGCTTTAGCTCAGAGCCTGAGCACAGTCCTTGGACTTTCTCAAGGCTAGAGCTCCACCACCTGAGCCACAGCACCACTTCCAGCTTTTTCTGTGTATGTGGCACTCAGTAATTGAACCCAGGTCTTAGTACATAATAGGCAAGCACTCTACTACTACTAGGTTAAACTCCCGGCCCAAATTATATGCATTTTTAAGAGCTTTTAATTTGTAAAATTTTTATAGATTTTTTTTTGTTGTTTGGTTTTGTTTTAGTATTTGATTTATATTAAAAATACAACAAAATGTACTTCCCTTCCCAACCTACTTACACTTAGAGATAAGTGCATTTTGGTAAAATTCTTCTCATGTGTGTGTGTGTGTGTGTATGTCAGTACACACTACTACTTAACTTTTTCACTTAATGGTTGTCTTTTACCATAGATTTTAGCCTCCTGAGATACTAGGTTTATAAGCACATGAGCCCTTGGCACCCAGCTGATAAAATCCTTTAAATGACTAATTACTTTTTTAAAATAATGACTATTTCTTTGTGCTTCTCATTATTTCTGTTTAAATTTATTTTTCTCACAGAAAATTGAAACTCTCAAAGAGACAACAAATGTAAGTCATATGCTTGATAAGCTGCTGTTGATAAGAATAACTGAGGCCTAGGTTTTTATGGTTTTTTATGGAGGTGTTTAAAAAATGTACCATTGTCAGAAGAAACAAGCTAATAGCCCCTGTGGCTGAAAATGACTTCTTACACCATTTTATTTGTTTCTGTCTTGTCTGTTTGAGATTTTTGGATAAAAGATAAAAGATATTCTGCATGCACACAGGCAGGTTGGATATCACTTATCTCAAATGTTTGTGACCAGAAGTATTTCTAATTTTGAATATTTTTGGATTTTGGAATATTTGCACATACATAATGTGAGAAGGGACCATAATCTGGGAGATGAGACCAAGTCTAAACTTTCATCTATGTTTTGTATATACCTTAGCCACATAGCCTGAAAATATCTCACTTTCAATGTGCCTGTGATTTGACTACACCCTTCCTGTGAGATAGTTTTTTACTTGTTGCACCATATCAGCTACAGACTGGAGTTTTGGACTAGATTATTTATTCTGTGAAATATACACTGATTCAAATTTCTTCATTTACTGTTCTAACAATATTTAATAGACTGCCAATGAGATTAGGTCTTGAAAAAGGCATTTTAAGAATAGTCATAATAGTATCTCGGGTTTCTTAATATTTTGACAAAATCTTTTGCTCTTCACCCTTTCATGAGTGCCATAGGAATTGACATTGGTATTAATCCTGGTATTAATCTAAGAATTTGAAGGTTAATGGTACCATCTCTTTCTTTTTGTGATGCTAAAATATCATTTATAACTCAGTGTAAACCATATGCTGTCATTCCTTAACAGATCATAGACTTGCCAATGAATAACTTCATTTGCTACCAGCAGGATATTAGAAGTCATGGATATCCAGAAGAGTATTTGGAGGAGTGTTAGACTTCCCCCTGAACATTTGAACTGACCTTTAAGCTTCAACATTTAATATGAATCTTTAATATCATTGTAACCATTTGATTTACAACAAGATCCTAAATCCAGTGTTTTGTTTTCATAGAGCATGGTAGAATCAATTAAACACTGCATTGTGTTGCTGCAGATTGCTAAAGTAAGTACATTTTACTTGTGATTACCTTGGTGTAAAATCCAAAAATTATGACACAAAACTCAGTTCTGAAACATACTACCTTTCTATAATACACTGAAGTGTATGTTTCCAGATACTATTGAACAACTATTATGTTTGGTGCTACTATTGTATTTGGTGTTACCTCACCTTCATGTGTCTGTTATCCGTTAGCATTTTGTTAGTGGTTAGGAAGGAAGCAAGCAAGCATATTTGAATAACTCACCCCTTTCCGTAACCCTTTCCCATCATTTTACCCATTATTGCAGCTTGGAACAGTTCTGTCTTTTTATCTTTTTGCAAAATCCTTCATAATTTTTTCCTTAGGAAATAAAGGGATTGTTTTAAGATAACTACTTTTCCTACTCATAGTAAAGAATGTAATGAAAACATATTCAAAAATGTTTTTGATAAAGTATTTTTAGTATAGAACTGCTTTTTACTATATCATGGAACAAACACTATATTTGAATTACTAGGGGTTAAACTTTTCATATGTATTGCCTGCTTTTTTGAAAACTTTTGGCATGCTCAAATACATTTCCTGAAACTTACAGGCACTTTTTAAAAAGCTCTCCCAGTCAATCAGTCCTGCCTGTGTATCTCCCTCTCCCCCTCCCCCCCTCCCCCTCCCCCCCTCCCCCTCCCCCCTCCCCCCTCCCCCCTCCCTCTCTCCCCCTCTCCCCCCCTCCCCCCTCCCTCTCTCCCCCTCTCCCCCTCTCCCCCTCTCCCTCTCTCCCCCTCTCCCTCTCTCCCTCTCTCCCTCTCTCCCCCTCCCCCCCTCCCCCTCTCCCTCTCCCCCTCTCCCCCTCCCCCTCTCCCTCTCCCCCTCTCCCTCTCCCCCTCTCCCCCTCCCTCCCCCTCCCTCCCTCTCCCTCTCTCCCTCTCCCCCTCTCCCCCTCTCCCTCTCCCCCCTCTCCCTCTCCCCCTCTCCCCCTCCCTCCCCTTCCCTCCCTCTCCCTCTCTCCCCTCTCCCCCTCTCCCCCTCTCCCCCTCTCCCCCTCTCCCCCTCTCCCCCTTTCCCCCTCTCCCCCTCTCCCCCTCTCCCCTCTCTCCTCTCTCTCTCCCTCTCTCTCTCTCCTCTCTCTCTCTTCTCTCTCTCCTCTCTCTCTCCTCTCTCTCCTCTCTCCCCTCTCTCTCCCCTCTCTCTCTCCTCTCTCTCCCCTCTCTCCCCTCTCTCCCCTCTCTCCCCTCTCTCCCCTCTCTCCCCTCTCTCCCCTCTCTCCCCTCTCTCCCCTCTCTCCCCTCTCTCCCCTCTCTCCCCTCTCTCCCCTCTCTCCCCTCTCTCCCCTCTCTCCCCTCTCTCCCCTCTCTCCCCTCTCTCCCCTCTCTCCCCTCTCTCCCCTCTCTCCCCTCTCTCCCCTCTCTCCCCTCTCTCCCCTCTCTCCCCTCTCTCCCCTCTCTCCCCTCTCTCCCCTCTCTCCCCTCTCTCTCTCCTCTCTCCCCTCTCTCTCTCCTCTCTCTCCTCTCTCTCTCCTCTCTCTCCTCTCTCTCCTCTCTCTCTCCTCTCTCTCCTCTCTCTCTCTCCTCTCTCTCCTCTCTCTCCTCTCTCTCCCTCTCCCCTAATGGCTAGAAGAGTAGGGGGATAGAAAGCTTTGTAGCCAGACTTGTAAGTGATATTTTCCCGAATACAACTACTAGCCTAATTTATTCACTCGCATAGCTGCATTATTATAAAGAATTTTTCCCTACCACTGTTAGTGACATAATAGCATTGTACAATTCATTTGTATTTTTATTATAAGGAAATCCAGCTTATAAGTTAGAGGGGGTAAGGGAGAAACATTGTCATTTTCTCTTGGAACTAGACTTTGTCTGCTGACGGCATCAGCACTGAGTTGATATTCACCTTGTAGGTATTCCTGATCACTGTACCTCAGGTCCTATATCTGTGCCTAACTTTTGTGGATTGGAACAGATTGTAAAGCTAAGACGTAGGCAGAGTAATAGGCACTGTTGGTTCATGCCTGTAATCCTAACCATTTATGAGGCTGAGATCTGAAGACCTATGGTTCTAGGCCAATGCTGGCCCAAAACGCCTCAAGAGTCTGTCTCCAAAATAACTAGCAAAAAGCTGGACTGGATGTGTAGCTCAAATGGTGGAACAACCAGCAAATCAAGCTTGTCTCAAAGCCCAGTATCTTTAAAAAACCAGAAAGAAGAGAAAATAGGATTGAGGTTGTGAAAGGGTTAAAGTTTTTAGTTGAATTTTTCTTGGCTCCTCCATTGCTTGGGTAAATGGAGGTGATCTACAGTTTCCCCAGAGTCTGTATAAGCTAACCAGTAAAACTACACACTACCTGATGTGAGTAGGTATTTCTTTAGATGATAGAGAAAATTAAAGAGTTGATAACAGGGTGTGCGCCAGTTTGAGTGATGTCTAAAAATCATTCAGGTGGTCTATAGATAGCTGTACAATAGGACCGAGCCTATTTTGATAACTCACCTTTTAGTCACTCTTTAAGAGTATTTTTGATGTTCTGTTTTGGAAATATGTTACAATTCAAATTACTAAAGCCCTTTTCTAGAATTTTCTGTAGTTTAATTATTTACATGCTAGCCTATTTGTTTTAGTCCAGCTAGAACTGCATAACAAGGTCCTTTGGAATGAATAACTTGAGTTAAATAGGTGAAGTTTGCTTATTTTTGTTGTTTTATGTTTAGGCTTTATATGTTTGCACTGTATATGCACTCTGAGTCTTTGAAATGCATATCATACCATATCACTTGGCTGCTCAAATTTCCCTTAATGCTTTCCTGTCTTTGGAATGAAGTCTGAACTACTTAGCACAGTTTCTATCATTTGAGCCATCACCATTCTTGTCTCCTTACCTTGTGTAATGACACCATTCAATAACATGGACTTGTTTTCGTTTTCTCAGGCAAGCCAAACTTTTTCTGCTTTAGGATTTGTACTTGTACTTTCTTGCACTTACATATTTCTACCTGGCTTATTCTTTCTTTATATAAATATCTGCCTTAGGAGATACCTTTTGGGGCTGGCTGCAGGTAATTCCTGCCCATAATCCTAGCTCCTCAGAAAGCTGAGTTCTGAGAAACAGAATCCTCAGGAAAGTCAGTGAGACTCATCTCCAATTAGCAACAGTAAAAGGCTAGAAAGGAATGTGTGGTTCACGTGGTACAGTGTCAGCTATGCATGAAAAACCCAAGTGAGTGTGACGCCTTGAGTTCAAGCCCTAGTACTAGTATAAAAGAAAAAAAAAAGTCTACGAGGGCCAGGAGTTTGGCCTAGTGGTAGAGTGCTTGCCTAGCATGCATGAAGAACCAGGTTCGATTCCTCGATACCACATACATAGAAAAAAGCCAGAAGTGGTGCTGTTGCCCAAGTGGTAGAATTCTAGCCTTGAGAAAATCCAAGGACAGTGCCCACTCCCTGAGCCCAAGCCCAGGACTGGCCAAAAAAAAGAAGAAAATCTATGGAAAAACATTTTAAATGCTCTTACCTAAAAATAAATAAAATTCATACTGGTACTTTTACTTCATGGCCTTATATCAGTTATTAGCCTAATAAGATGTCTTTATTTACATATTGTCCCTATGAGAAGCTGATCTCCACGAGGACTTAATTTTACTGCTTATATTGGTATGCTCAGATACTGAAACAAAATACCATAGACTGGATGTCTTAACCAACAGATATTTATTTTCTCATAATTTTAGAGGATGAAAACCCATTCAGAGTACTGGACCCTTTCAGTTTCAAGTGAGAGGTTCTTTTCTGACTTACTTTCTGCCTGTGTCTTCTCCGTGTGTGTGTGTGTGTAATAAGCAAGTTCTTTGGTGGTCCTTTTCCTGTGTTTATTTTGTTTTGCCTTTTGCCAGTCCCAGGAGTTGAACTCAAGGCCTGGGCATTGTACCTCAGCTTCTTTTGCTCAAGGCTAGCACTCTACCACTTGAGCCACAGCTCTGCTTTTTCCTTTTTTTTTTGGCCAGTGCTAGGCAAGCACTCTACCAGTAGGCCAAACTCCCAGCCCTGCTTTTGCCTTTTTCTGTGTATGTGGTATTGAGGAATGGAACCCATGGCTTCATGCATGTTAGGCAAGCACTCTACCACTAAGCCACAGTCCCAGCCCATGGTTTTTCTTTTTCTAATAACACTGACCCTATTTTTTTTTTTTTTTGCCAGTCCTGGGCTTGAGCTCAGGGCCTGAGCACTGTCCTTGGACCTTTTCAAGGCTAGAGCTCTACCACTTGAGCCTCAGCACCACTTCTGGCTTTTTTCTATGTATGTGATACCGAGAAATCGAACCCGGTGTTTGTACATGCTAGGCAAGCAAGCATTCTACCACTAGGCCAAATTCCCGGTCCCAGACACTGACCCTGTTAAATCATCAGAACCTTTATTATTACCTCCTCTAAGTTTAAGTATTTCCTTGGCATTCTCATGCCCAAATGTAGCTGCCTTGGAAGTTAAAAATCACAGCTTAAGAATTTTAGAGAACACAAGAACATCCAGTTCATAACACTACTGTGTAGTACATAGTAGGTACCTGATAAATTACTGAATTGTTAAATGATTTTTCAAATGCCTAACTTTTTTTTGTGTGTGTGTGGGTCATGAGGCTTGAACTCTGCCTGGGTGCTGTCCCTGAGCTCTTCAGCTCAGAGCTACTGCCCTACCCTAAGCCAAGCCCCACTTCCCTTTTTCTAGAGGTTAATTAGAGATAAGAGTCTCAGGTCCTACCAAGACATATGAAAGGGTATCATGTAACCCTTTTATTAATTACAATAAAAATATATTTTAAAAAAAGAGTCTCAGGTCCTTTTGTGCTGGTTTTGAACCATGATCCTCAGATCTCAGCCTCCTGAGTAGCTAGGATTACAGGGTGAGCCACCACGCCCGTGTATTTTTACTGTCTTGTAAAGTTAGCTGTGACACATCTTTATAAATTAACCTTTATAGGCCAGGAGTTTGGCCTAATGGTAGAGTGCTTGCCTTGCATACACAAAGATCTGGGTTCGATTCCTCAGCACCACGTACATAGAAAAAAGCCGGAAGTGATGCTGAGGCTCAAGTGGTAGAGACAGTCCAAGGACAGTGTTCAGGCCCTGAGCTCAAGCCCAGTACTGGCAAATAAATAAATTAATTAACCTTTATGCCAATTTAATGAATTAGCTAATCTGTGGTAAGACATAATTTTTAAGTAATAAAGGTAGAGCTGGAGGCATGGCTCATGTGGTAAGAGTACATAACTACCTTGAGATCAAACCTTACTTCTACCAAAAGAGGGCAGGAGTGAGGGGGGAGGAGGAGACAGCATCACATAATCTGAAAGAACATGTATTCTGGAACCAGACCTTTTTTTTTTTTTTTTTTTTTGTGGTATCTGTATTATGATTGCTTGGCTTGCTTGCTTGGCTGGCACTCTACCACTTGCTGTACCTCAGCTCTGCTTTTTTTGCTGGTTATTTTGGAGATAGAATCTTGTAAACTTTTTGCCTGGGCTGGCTTCAAATTGCAATTCTCTAAATCTTAGCTTTCTGAGTAGTTAAAATTATAGATCTGAGTTGCCAACATCTGGCTGTATTTTTTTTCATTGTTGTTGTTTTGTTTTGCTTTTTTCTGGTTTGTGCCCTGCACTTTGTAGGCAAGCAAGCATTCTACCTACTTCAGCCACACACAGACTAGAATTGAATTCCACATTTGAACAACTTAGTTTATCCTCTGTGCTTTTATATTCTGTTTAAATAGGATAATAATAGTACTTGTCTTCTGTTGATACATTGTGAGAAGTAAATTACTATTTGCAATGCCTTTAGTATCAGACATATAGTACCCCTAAATAACTATTTATTAATTTTTAAATCACAAGAATATCCTATTTATCTATATATATATATATAATTTTTTTTGGTCAGTCCTGGAGTTTGAACTCAGGGCCTAAGCACTGTCCTTGGGCTTTCTCAAGGCTAGTGCTCTAACCCTTGAGTTGTCACAGCACCACCCCTGGCTTTTACTATGTATGTGGCACAGAGTAATCAAACCCTGATCTTCGTGCACTACACCATGCTCCCAACCCTGGTGGGCTTATTTTAAGACACCGGAGTTTATAATCTTGGTTAAAAAAAAAATCTTCCCCAATTTTATGTTCTTGTGTTTTTGTTGACTGCCATACTTCTAGATGTCTTAGCATGCTAAGGAAGAGAATAGCCATTGAATGTAGAAATAAGGACTTAAGCTGACATGGTGGCTCATGCCTGCAATCCTAGCTACTCAGGAGGCTGAGATCTGAGGATCAAGGTTCAAAGAGAGCCCGAAAAAAAAAAAGTCCTTGAGATTCTTATCTTCAGTTAACTACCAGAGAACTAGTCACTACCAGAGAACTAATCGTGGCTCAAGTGGTAGAGTGGAGCTGAGGAGCTCAGGGACAACACCCAGGCCCAGGACAGTAACCTTGAGCTGAAGTGCTCAGTGACAGTGTCCAGGATGAGTTCAAGCCCCATGACTCACAAAAAAGAAAAAAAAAAGAAATGAAGGACTTATAACCAAATACCTATGTGTAAAGTCCAAATGCTTAGTGAGATGGCTTTATTTGTTTCATTAATATACATTGTATTGGATGTAGTAAAATCTTGACTTTAGTAATACTTGAGATTTTGCTTTAGCTAATCCAGATAGCTTGCTTACAAAACAAAAATTCACACACAAACACAAACACACAAAAGGGGACAGGGTAGAAGAAGAGAAGGAATTAATGAATATGATAGATACGATAATAGTACAGAATTCTTAGGGTTTATGATAAGGATGAATAATATTAGGTATTTATTACCCTGGGTTCATTTGGACTTGATCCTGTCTTAAAAAAAAAACAATCCATAAGACATTGGTGACTCACCCCTGTAATTCTAGCTACTAAGGAGGTTGAGATTTGAAAATGGAGATTTGAAGCCTGCTAGAGCAGGAAAGTCTACCTCCAATTAACCACCTCAAAGCCAGAAGCGAAGCTGTGGTTCATATGGTAGAGCACCAGCCTTGAGCAGAAAAGCTCAGGGACAGCACCCAGCAGGCCCCAGGACTGGCATACACATACATACCCCTCTAATGGTAACAAAAATAATTACCCCTATTTAGACTGTCCAATAGATAACATATACTTCCAGTTTAAAACATTTTGCGGGAAAATTTGTCAAGTTTATGATACTAAAATAGATTACATATCAAATTATGTTTTAAATTACACCAGAAATAGAGGTGATATTTTCTTAGCTAATATACGGTACTGTATCATAATCTATTGAAGCAAAAAAAATTGTACTAAAGTGTCAAGATACTACAGTCATTTATTTATGGATTCTGTTTCATGCAGCCATTTTTTCTGGTTGCTTAATTGACATCTGGAACCTACTTTGTGTGGCTTTCTTATATAGTTTGAAAGTTGGTTGCTGGAGGGATTCATTTCTCCTTCACAAAGTTGCTTTTGTTTTTGCTTTTATTTTCCTATGGCGGTGTAGTTCAATAAGGTTCCAAGAAAGCAAGGTAGAAGTTTGTGACACTTCTGAAGTTTTATTTCACTACTGCTATACTTACTGGTAGAAACAATTACCAAAGCCCACCTACATTCTCTTTTATGTCCGTGAAGTTTTATCAATGGGACAAATTTGAGAAAATTTGATGTACCATATACATACTGTTAATATGTCTAAGAAAGTCTTTGGGAAAAATGTTTAGAAATTAGAAGGCAAAAACTAAAAGTCAGTTGCATTTTATCTGTGCCTAAAACTTTGGATTTTTCTCTATGTATAATTTTCAGTGATTCAGTTTTAACTAAGTCTATAATCAGAATAGTTAACCCAGTCATGTGCATAAAAGAGGAAATAACTTGAATGAGGGGATGTCCAGCCTTAGGGCCATAGAGGGTTGTGAAATTCTTTGGTGCATAACAAGACATGTTTCCTGGCAACTAATCTGCTTGTATTAATAATTTAATGTGGCCTATAGTGATATTTTTAGCAGTAACTGAACATTTTATTATTAAAGGAATTGTTGAAGATTGCTAAATTTTTATTCCTTTACTCACCTCAGCACCACCACTACCAACCATCACTATCACATCCCATTGCTGCTGGAGACCTCTAGTGATGTTCTTTTATATGGCCTAGAATGATATTCTAAATGTCCCAGTGGTCTTTGGCAGATAAAATGTAGGGATTCCTTAAAGGTGATTAAATGTATGGCTATGTAAAAGATAAGCACTTCCCTAAATGTCCAAAGAACACTCCTAGATTTAGAAATTGGATAGGAGGACTCACACAACACATCATTTATTAATACTCCCAGGAATGGTTTATTATAGTAAAGTCAGTAAAGGGAAAAGGCAAATAGGAGAAAAGCCCAGAGGAAACAGGTACAAGTTCCTAAGAGTCTTCTCTCAGTGGAGGCATACAGGATACATTTAATGCTCCCAATTCTGACACCACATGTGAAGCCAATTTCCATTTCACTGGTCAAAGCTAGTCACAAGACTGCACTAGGAGCTGGTTGACTTAAAGAACTGTCCAGCTTGCTGCCACTGGTCACATGGCTGCACGTTGTGGGCACAGTTAGAAGTACTGTCCAGTCTACTGCTCTTCGAGTGCCTTTCATATTTTTCTTAGAAGAAAGTCATAAAATGGCTCTTGGTTTTCCATAGTTTCCATAAAAGTAAATATATTAAAATGTAATAAAATATATTTCGCATAGACAATATTAAAAATAAGAGATGTTATTTGACTGTTATTTTTTAAACCAAGACCAAAGATTGGTATCTTTTGAAATGTTAAAAGGTTTTTTTTGTTGTTATTTTTTGTCAGTCATGGGACTTCAACTCTGGGCACTGTCCCTGAGCTCTTCAGCTCAAGGCTACCGCCCTAACCCCTTGAGCCACAGCGCCACCTCCAGTTTTCTGGTGGTTAATTGGTGATAAGAGTCTCTTGGACTTCAGTACCTGAGCTGAACCGGGATACTCAGATCTCAGCCTCCTGAGTAGCTAGGATTACAGGCATGAGCCACCACACCTGGCTTTTTGAAATGTTAAAAATTTTAAGGTAGAATGGAGTTAAAGCTTTATAAACATTTTATTTAAATCAATTTCTACATAATACTAAAAGATCTTTCTCCCCATATTTATGTTGCCTTTTTTTTTTTTTTTTTTTTTTTTTTGCCAGTCCTGGGCTTCAGCTCAGTAGTAATTTGTGACAGTAATGTAGGTTACTCCATGTGGTTCCAATTTATGGATGCTAATCATACTATATAATCAGACCCTGTGAAAAGGGGAACTAGGGGAAGAATCAAAATCCAGAATATACAACATACACTCTTCTGTTCCGTGTACATTGTAAGAATGAACGTGTGAGGTTAACATCAGCTTTGAAAGGAAAGCCAAGCTACAGGGTATGGCAAGCTTTGTTACCACCACAAAAAAAAAAAAAAAGAAAAAAATGTGTGTTGGCAACCACCTTCCTCTTCACTCTTCAGGCACATTCTTGGGGCAGCAGAACAAAATAGCATATTAATTTAGAACATAAATTCTGGAACAAGACTACCTGTGCTGGAATAGTGTCTTCCTCATCTGTACAATAGGAATAATAATGATAGCTATGTCATGAGGGTATGGATGAAATAAATGAATATGCCTTAACTATCTACTAGGTTGTAGATATTCACTGTTTATCATCATTTTGTGGATACAGTAATTATATTTACCGAAATAAAAATCAGAATGTCTCTTTGGGAAGTATTAGTATAATTCTGAAGCCAAGTAGACACTGGAATTGTGTTCATCTGGGATTTTTTGGACATATTGCTGCTATATTATAATGTATGTGTATGTGTATACCAGCCCTGGGGCTTGATCCTTAACTTTTATGCTCAAGGCTAGCATTCTACCACTTGATCTACTTCTGGCTTTTTGGTGCTTATTTAGAGATAACTGTCTCATAGACATTCCTGCCCCTGGCTGGCTTCAAATCATTACCTGCCAGTCCCAGTCTCCAGAGTAGCTAGAATTACAGACATGAGCCGTCAAGTCCAGCTATTTTCATCACATTTTTAGTCTAAAAATGTTTCAGCACTAGAGTTTGAGCTCAAGGCCTTGTGCTTGCTCAGCAAGCATTCTACTCCCGATCCACACCTCCAGCATCGTCATACCTTCAAGGTATTGTGAGGCTTAGGAACAAAGTTAAACTTGGAAATATTGGTGACACACATTTGGGATCCTTCTTCTCAGGAGCCTGAGGCAGGAAAAATTTGAATACTAGTCATTCTGTGCTACAAGTGAATTCCAGGCTGTCTTGGTGCTACATAATGAGAATCTATTTCAGTAACAGAAGCAGGAAAGCAGAAGACAAATACTGAGAGTTCTTATCCTAAACTAGTATATCTGCTTTTAATTCTTGGTACTAATGTGATTGTGGTTTAATAGAATATTACCTTACCGAACCTGAATAGAAGAGTATTGTCTTACGTTGGTATGGATTGTTGCGTAGCCAGTGATAGTATTATATTTGGGTAGGGAGTGAGCCAATGGGTTGAAAATCTCAGGGAAGCAGGCATAATGGTGTTTTGACATTATTGCTTAGTGAATAAAAGCTCTCCTAGTAGGAGAAGCACACAAGGTGATGTTTAACTGTAAGAATGAAGTTAATGTTTTTAACATTTTTCCTTAAGGACCAGAGTAATGTGGAGCAACACGCAGATGGAATTATAGTAAGTTTAATCTAATCTTTCTTTTCCTTTACTTCTGCAGAGCATTATAACCAGTCATGTCAGGAGAGGCCTGAATTTCTACTCATTGTTCAACACAAATTTTCTCTTTTTTCCTTTTCACTGCTTTTGTTGTTAACTCTTGCAATTTTCCTTGAACTCCTAAAGTTTCTTTCAACAATCGTTTGGGGGGAAATGTCAATCTTAAATTTTTTCTAAGTATTAGTTCTGATTGGATCACTTTGCATGTGTTAACTCAAAGGGTTAATCATGATATGAAAACTTGGCTTTTACAATTAAATAAGACATAACTTACCACGCTACATTGCTACATTTCTTGTCAAACTTCTGTTTTACTCAGATGAAAGGGGGGGTGCAATAGTGAAACAAATCTTAATCTATATAAATGTGTTTATCAGTTCATTTCTTTTTCTTTTTAGATTTTAGGTTTTTTATTAGCTCTGAACAGTAGTGTATTATTGCATTCTTATAAGATCACATTACAAGCCTTTTTTTCTGGTGGTTCATTAGCTTTTTACTCTTCCTTTATGTTTAACTTCCTCTTTAAAGATAAAGAAGAAAATGATATGGCTTATATTTTTCAGTCAGAAGAAAAAGAATTTGAAGATTGTAGGTTGAGCTACTCTAGTTTTATGTTAATTGACAGTATTTGTGAAATAGAAAGTGGTCTTTGTTTTTGATCTGACACTTTATAAATGCTGGTTTATCTGAGATGTGGAAACATTGTAGAAAATGTTTCCAATCTCTCTAAAGAAAGCTGAAGTTACTGTAAATATCCAATAAATATTAGCTATAGATTACTTGTTAACCCATCTCTAACCCTGAATGTTTGTATTTTTTAAAGCAAGGTGTATAATGTAATATTACATATTGTTACCTGAAGATAAGGGCTTTATGGAAGCCTGAATAGTTCTTTTTTCAATAAGTATGGGATGTGTGTGTCTGTGTGAGTGTGTGTGAGTCAGTCATAAGGCTTGAACTCTGGGCCTGGTCACTGTCCCTGAGCTCTTCAGCTCAAGGCTAGCACTCTACCACCACTTCCGGTTGTGTTTTTTTAATATACATATTGTCAAGAAGTTAAAATTGCAACCAACTTACAGATGTAGTTAGCTTTTGTTGTGATTTATGGATTGTGGATGAGATCTATCTGGCAGTGACAGAGCACAGTGGGAACATGGAAGCTAGACAGTAGGAGCAAAAACACCAGGTTACTTGCATTGTGGTTCGAGTTATAAGACAGACTCAGGTAGGCTGTAATTTCCTAAGATCATCAAAAAATGGTTTGTTTTGGGATCCACTTGCTTTTTCTAAGAGTTTCAGTTTGATTATTTAGTCCAAATGATTCTATTTTGGTTTGATCTGATCTGTTGGGATCTAGTTCCAGAGCTCAATTGGTAATTTTTGTTAAAAATTCAGAAATTTAAAAACTGGTGTCTTAGCCATGTTCCACACCTATTAGCCCTAGCTACTCAGGAGGCTGAGATCTGGAGAATCACTACTCAAAACCATCCAGGTGAAAAAGTCCATGATATAGTGTTTCTAAAATAACTAGCAAGAGAGAGGGGGGTGGGAGAGGAGAAAAGAGAAAAAAAATCCAGAGGCATGAATAAAAAGAATGTCAGCTATAGAGCAAGCAAACAAGCAGAGAAGGGGCCCTGAGTTCAAGCCCAGAAAAGAAAAGGAAAAGGGAGGGCCAGGAGTTTGGCCTAGTGGTAGAGTGCTTGCCTAGTATGCATAAAGACCTGGGTTCAATTCCTTGGTACCACACACATAGAAAAAGCTGAAAGTAGTGCTGTGGCTCAAGTGATAGAACCCTAGCCTTGAGAAAGCCCAATGACAGTACTCAAGACCTGAGTTCAAGCCCCAGAACTGGCAAAACAAACAAACAAAAACAAAACAAAACAAAAAAAAGGAAGGAAGGAAAAAACTTTTTCATACTTTATAAATTTTTGCCTTTAAATCCTAGAAGCCTGAACTTTTTCCTCTTAAAATTGTCTCTACATATTACAAGAATTTTTTTATCTTCTACTTTCTCAAAAAGCCTTTCCCATGCCCTATACAAGAGGCCCAACTTTACCTTCATTAAACACCTATACATCTATACAATGGTGGTCTGGAATGCAAACATGTCTTCATGATACAGGTTCATTAGCTTGTGATAGGTATAATGTTTATTTACTCCAAAGCTGTACTTGTGGTGAATTAAGAGTTTTTGAAGCATTGAATTAAATTGAGGATTATTGTTTGGCTTAATGAAATTTCTCTACACTATAATTCCTAAGTTTTTCCAATTCGCTTTTAATTTATATGAGAGCGGTTCATTCATTTTCCTTTTAAACTATGCTTTGTTAGGAGAAACTCTTAACATATATAGAAAATGTTTTATGTCCTCTTTTGCATTTTGACACTTATCTGTGTAGCTACCCTCAGGATTTTGCTGTCACAAATGTGGACATTTCATTCCTTTGGGGTGGGTCAGAACAAGAAGGATCTTGAATTTAAAATAACAATGGTATGTTTCTTTATCTCAGAGTACTATTAATCCTGTAGATGCAATATACCAACCCAGTCCCTTGGAACCTGTGATCAGCACAATGCCTTCCCAGACTGTGTTACCTCCAGGTAGAGTATTGGGAAAAGTACTTTATAGATTCATAGATGAGAAAATTTTAATTTCTGTGTGCATCATAGTGTTCTTAGCATCTCCTATATTTAAGAAATAATAAAACTATCACAAGAAATATTTGAAAAGCAGGGCCCTGATGGCTCACACCTGTAATTCTAGGCTGAGATCTGAGGCTCGCAGTTGGAAGCCATCTGGAGCAGGAACATGCAGTTATGTGCAATGAGTTACTGGAAAAATGAAAGTGGTGCTATGGTTCCAAGAACACTAGCTCTGAGCAAAGAAGCTCCAGAACAGTGTCCAGCCCATGAGTTCAAGCCCCGTGACCTCCCAAAAAACAAAAATATTCGAATAGTATTTTGCTATTGAAACTTTTGAAATATGATGGAGGAGAGACTTTGATTTGCTATTAAAGGTAGATTTTTATCACTCAGAATTCATAGTTATCACAAAAACTTAGTATGCCTTAATCTGGCTAACGATAATCTAAGAGGGGCTGGGAGTTGCTTGCCTAGCATGCACGAAGACCCGAGGTTTGATTCCTCAGTACCACATACTAGAAAAAAGCCGGAAATGGTGCTGAGGCTCAAGTAGTAGATCTCTAACCTTGAGAAAGTCCAAGGACAGTGCTCAGGCCCTGAGCTCAAGCCCAAGACTGGCAAAAAAAAAAAAAAAAAATCCAAGAATATTCTGTTTTACAATATTCTTTATAATTCTGAACATTATAAATTTTTTATTCACAGTGGATTTTAAGATGAGAAAAGGAAGAATGAAAAGAATGAGTAGTGATCAGATGAGTTTTTAGGTATAGAGCACTATTTTTAACAATCAACAAAGGAGATCCTAAAGCCACACTAATTCCTTTTGTCTTTTTTCTGTGCATTCAGACTTTGTATGTTCTGAGTGGCAGCAAGCTTAGAAATTTTATTATAAAAGGGACAGTGCTTTCTAAAAAATACTTACCATATGAAATCCTTTGATTTTTCTTTTTCTTTTTTTTTTTTTTGCCAGTCCTGGGCTTGGGCTCAGGGCCTGAACACTGTCCTTGGACTTTCTCAAGGCTAGCACTCTACCACTTGAGCCTCAGCACCACTTCTGGCTTTTTGCTATGTATGTGGTACCGAGGAATCGAACCTGGGTCTTCGTGCATGCTAGACAAGCACTCTACCACTAGGCCAAACTCCCAGCCCAATTTTTATACCTTAATAGAATGAGGTTGGCTTGGCTCAAGGGTAGGGCGATAGCCTTGAACTGAAGAGCTCAGGAACAGCGCCCAGGCCAAGTTCAAGCCCCATGACTCCCCAAAAAGAAAGAGTTAGAGAGAGAGAAAGAAAGAGAATGAGGTTGATATTTCTTAAGGTTTCTAAACAAAAGGTATTTTGTCCTATTTCAGATTTTATGTGGTTTGAGAAACAGAAACACCTCATTAGAAGGATTTGTTGGTTTTCAGAGCAATCATACTAGGATACAATGATGCCATCATGGCTGATCTCACACTATCCCACCTGGTGTCTTAGTGCTCTGTGGCATAGCATCTATGAAGTATTTGTTTTGTTTTGGTGGTAATTGAGGCTAGAACTCAGAACTTCATGTTTTTGAGATAGGGTCTTGCTTTCTGCCCAGGTATGTACCTGGCCTGTGACCCACCTGCTCTAGACTTCCTGTCATAGCTAGGATAATAGGCATGTGCCACCATGTCCAGCCCTTGGTTGAGAAAGGGGATCTCATGAAGTTTGCTGCCCAGGTTGACCTTGAACTATGATCCTCCCAATTAGGGTTATAGGCATCTAGATCTAGCTCACAGAATTTCAAGGAACTAGGAAGTTTTAAAGGAGTAACACTGGCTTGACTTAGTGGAATGTCTGATCTTACAGAAATCTCAGCACTTTACGAGTTTGTAGTCAATGGAGTGTGTATTTGGCTCTTTTGTTAACTTATTTCACCTGTTTAAACCTAGAACCTTCTCAGTTGTGTAAGTCAGAGCAGCGTCCATCTTCCCTCCCTGTTGGACCTGTATTAGCGACCTTGGGACATCATCAGACTCCAACACCAAATAGTACAGGTACTGGTTTATGTAACCTTTAGTACCCATAGTCCAATTACTAATGGGGAGAAGGCTGAAGAACTTGGATGTGTATTTCTATTGGCAATAGCTTAATATTATCATCATAGTTCCATACACGACATCAGTAACTATGAGCCAGTAGTTTTAGTAATTTAAGAAAAAAATAGAATATTATAATGTGTTCTGCATGTGACTTTGGGATCTGTATTGCATTGCTTAAAAAATGAACTCTTGCCAGGCACCAGTGGCTTACTCCATTAATCCTAGTTACTCAGGAGATTCAGATCCAATGATCTCAGTTGAAAACCAGCCCAGGTAAGAAAGTTTGTGAGACTCCACTAGACTACCAAACAAGCCACAAGTGCAACTCTAGTGAAAGTAATAGAGCACTAGCATTGAGCACAAAGGCAAAGAGACAGTGTCCTTGAGTTCAAACTCCAGGACCAGCATAAAATAAAAACCCTCGCAATTTAGACTAGCATATTTTCTTACTATAAAGGAATGAAACATAGAAGTATGCAAAGCAGAACCTGAAAAGTTCCCAGTTCACGCCTATCATTTTTGTACATAGATATGTATGTATGTATGTATATACCTCTAGGGTATAATTTTGTTATATATATGCATATACATATACCTCTAGTGTATAATTTTATTGTTACAACTTAAATGGTGTTATGTGTTTTCTGTGAGTGGATCTTTTCATGTAATAGTAAATGTTTCATTTGATCACATAATTATGTCTACAAAATCTTTTTTACAGCTGCCTAGGTCAATGGTTCCTTTTTTCCAGTGATGGAGTATTGTTTCCACTATTTCCTCTGCCATGGTTCAGTGGTATCCTTCTTTAGCACCTTTGGCAATAGGCATTTTGACATTTTTGCTAATTAAATAGGCAAAAAATAAACGCTTTTAATTTGTATTTTCCTTTTTTTTTTTTTTTTTTGGCCAGTCCTGAGCTTGAGCCTCAGGGCCTGAGCACTGTCCTTGGACTTTCTCAAGGCTAGAGCTCTACCACTTGAGCCTCAACACCACTTCCGGCTTTTTTCTATATGTGTAGTACCGAGGAATCGTACTCAGGCCTTCATGCATGCTAGGCAAGCACTCTACCACTAAGCCAAACTCCCGGCCCTTATTTTCTTAATTTATAATTATGGTCCTTTTACTTTTCTCTGATTTACAGAAATACTCTCAATGTTAGATACTACATTTATTGTTCATCTTAAAATAATTAGGTGTACATTTCATTATATAAATAAACAAAATAAAGCAGTGTGTGCATTTCAGGTTTTTGACCCTCTTAATCAAAGTGGCTAGAACCAGAGGCATTGTGGAACAGGTGGGTAGGTGCTCGGCCACTCTTGTTCTAACGGATTGCTTTCTGGGTAGTTACATACCCTGTGTAGTCATGAAAATTTGCCATATGGCCTTAGTCTAATTTATATTTTAATCAGTAAAGGTATTAATGTTGTATTGATGGCTTATTTATGTATTTATTAAGACAATACTGGAATCCGAACCTCAGGCCCTTCCACTCACGTAGATTTTTTTCACTCAAGCTGGAGCTCTTACCCCTAGAGCCACACCTCCAAACTGGCATTTTGCTGGATTTTTTTTTTTTTTTTTGCTGGATTATTGAGGATAAGAATCTTTCATTTCTCTTTCTGGGCTGACTTCAAACTGTCTCTGCTTCATGAGTAGCTATGATTACAGGTGGTGCCTGGCAATTAATGTAATATTTAACAACATGGATGGAAGATGCCTTCTGAATTTTGAAAGAAAAAAATAAACCAGTAAGAAATTTTTCACTTGATGCTCTTGGGAAAATGCCAATGAGCAAATGGATAATGAAGTTGAAGTCTTATACTTACTGACACTTACATGTAACTAATTACTAACAGAGAACAAAACAGGAACAAGGATTCATGTTATTTGCTCCTATAAATTTCAGTTCTTATAATCGTGTTTCATATGAGCACATATATATATACTTGTTTAAGTATATATTTACAGTATAAATGTTTTATATTAAATATTGAACACATCATGTATATTCAATATATACTTATATATTATATACAACAAGAAAAAAGGGACAAGAAATCATATATTTGCTCTCATAAAGAAATATCAATTCTGTTTGAGAGTGTGGCCTAGTGGTAGAATGCTTGCTTAGCATGCACAAAGCCTTAGGTCTTGCTGTTTTCTATTTGCCTTTTCACTGGCTCTAGATATGTAGGTTTATAGTCTAAAAGTCTTGGATTTTCTTTGGTATTGGAATCTGTTGCAGGATTTCTAGTACCAAAATACGCTTAATTAAAAGAGCCCCCTTCCTAATATGAATGATTAATTTTAAGTTATGGAATGGAGATATGAGGGTTGTTTGTGTGAGAGGCTAGGAAGATTCACAGGGGTTGTACCTCATTGATAGGGTATTTGCCTGGCAAGTGTGAAGCTCCACAGTTCAATCCATAGTACTACAAAGACGACCAAGAACACATGAATGTAAAACAGAAAGCTATGTCTCTATTCTATAACATGAGTTAACAGTTTTTTAACCAAATTTCACAAAGGTGTGCTTTGTCTTCATCTCCCCAATGACCAATAACTTTTAAACCTTGTAGGCAGTGGACATTCACCACCCAGTAGCAGTCTAACTTCTCCAAGCCATGTCAACTTGTCTCCAAACACAGTCCCAGAGTTCTCTTACTCTAGCAGTGAGGATGAATTCTATGATGCCGATGAATTCCACCAAAGTAGCTCATCCCCAAAGCGCCTGATAGAGTGAGTATATGAGTAAATGACTTCTGATTTCTTAATGTTATTTGATTTAGAAATTGCTGTTAGTGATGGATTTGCCTTACAACTGTTGAAGAACAGGTGGCTTTTTCATTTGCTCAATAGCAAAGTCAGTTCTATGAGTATATTTTACTCTTGACTTAATCTAAACGACATAAAGAGCACCAGCTGTGATAATGTGTCAGTAAATTAGAGCAACCCTTGATATTTCTGTAGCAACACCGACATCACAAATTGAAAATGACTGATACTTATTTTTGTAAGTCATATAAAATAAACATATAGTCAGATACCATACTCTGTGGAAAGACCATGTAGAAGTTAGTGAAATCATTGTCTCTGCTCTCAAATAACTTAGGCTGTTGTGAAGAACTAACAGTCATGTATAAACCACGAGAATGAGTATGTTGTCAGTGCATTTGGACTGCTGCTTAACTAGGTAGCAGAAATACAACTAGATAGAAGTTCAGTTCTCATGGTCCTGGGTATCTAGACTGGCAGAGTTGGTATGTAGTTGAGGGTTAAGTAGCGGTCCGGTCACTTTCTGGTTAAGTAGATTAGTGCCTTCTTGCTGTATTCTCTATGGTGAAAGAACTCTCTGGAATTTCTTGAATAAAGGTATCCCTGCAAAGACCTCTCCTAATGCTACACACTGGAAATTAAGTTTCAGCATGTGAATCTGGGGAGTAGATCGGTATTCAGACCATAGCATATCAGCACAGAAAACCATGGGACATTTTGAAGTCTTGAGAAATCCAAAGAGTGTTTGCAGTGGAGAGAGAGGATGTCATCTGCAGTATGATGAGAGAAGGGATGGCTCAGGGGAATGCCTCCACATAAGAGGAGCCTGTTAACAAGGCCTGGAGACGTGGGGTGCTTGGCTTCTTTGGGGAGTTGTAAGTGCTCCATTGATTTAAACTAAGTATAGTGAGTATTTAAGAAAAAGAGAAGGGGGTAGGAAGGAGAGAGAGAGAAAAGGGGGTGGGGGAGGGGGGTAGGAGAGGGAGGGAAGTTGATAAGGACCAGGACTGAATCTTTAAGCCTTACAAAAATAGTGAGCAGGCCAGGAGCAAAGCCTAGTGGCAGAGTGTTCACCTAGCATGCACAAAGCTCTGGGTTCAATTCTTTAGTACCACATACACAGAAAAAGCCGGAAGTGGCACCGTGGCTCAAGTGGCAGAGTCCTGGCCTTGAGCAAAAAGTGTCCAAGGATACTGCCCAGGCCCTGAGTTCAAGCTCAAGACCCAGGACTGGCACCCCCCCCCCCCAAAAAAAAAAAAGTGAGCATTTTCCTCTGAAAAATGGTAGTGGCTGGTTTTGTTTGCCTATCAAAAATTATGTAAAATTAGATGCAGAGAATTTGATTACAGGGCCAGGTGTGGTGGATTACAACTCTAATCCTAGCTACTCAGGAGGCTGAGATCTAAGGGTTTAGGTTAAAGCCAGCGAGCACTAAGCACTAAAGACCTTAAAGAGGTGAGACTCTTATCTCCAATTAATCTCTAGAAAATGAGAAGTGGGACTGTGGCTCCAGGGGTAGGGTCGTAGCCTTGAGCTACCACCTGAGTTATCGAGCTCAGGGACAATGACCCAGAGGTAGGGCAGTAGCCTAGAGCTAAGTTCAAGTCCCATGATCCACAAAAAAGAAAAGAAAATACTTGATTTCTTAGTTTAACACAATAAGCCATGCCTTAATCCCAGCCTCTTAGAGGACAAAAATTAGATCACAGTTTAAGGTCAGTCTGCCAAAAAGTTGATGAGTCACCCGCATCTCATCAACTCATCAAGCCAGGTGTAGTGATGCACATTTATATCCCAAAGGAGGCAGAGATAGGTCCATCCAGGAGCAAGAACACCGAAAGAGAGTATAAGATTCTTGAGTTCAAGCCCTGGCCAAAAAGAAGGGAGTAGTGGGGTGAGATAATGAAGAAAAGGAGGAAAGAGAGATCGAGCAAAAAGAAAGATGCTCATCATACAGGCTCAAAACCTGTAAACACAAGAGCTATCGCATATGTCACCAACTGTTTCTGTTACCTATCAGTTTTATTTATTCTGTTATTTATCAGTTTTAATTAGATTTATAGATTACCTTAATATATTGCTACAAATTAATAGTGATTTTACTCAGCTTAAAAAGGTGTTTGTTTGTTTGTAAGTTCTTCGGGATCTGCCTCCGTCTTGACCCACAGCAGCTCGGGAAATAGCCTAAAGCGCCCGGACACCACAGAGTCACTCAACTCCTCCATGTCCAATGGAACAAGTGATGCTGGTAAGGGGCCGTGGAGAATCTTTCCCTCCTTACCAGCATTTCAGCAGCGCCATTTTCAACCCATTTAGAATGCTGTGTTCTGTTTTAGACCTTTTTGACTCACATGATGACCGGGACGACGACGGGGAGGCAGGGTCCGTGGAGGAGCACAAGAGCGTCATCATGCACCTCCTGTCCCAGGTCCGGCTCGGCATGGACCTCACCAAGGTAAGCCCTGCACCCGGCCCCCGTCCACGTTCTGCTGCGCAAAGCTTGATGCCAGCCATTGTGTGGTGAGTGGACTTGGAAAAATAGGGCATAGTCTCTTTATACTTGGATCTCCTGATAGGTGTGTATGTGTGTGTGTGTGTGTGTGTGTGTAGATGAGTAAGCTGAAAATGGTTATAGATGGATTAAATAAATGAAACTAGATCAAGATTTGAATTTTATTTGTAATAAGTGATAAATGGTATTTGGCTTGGCCAACTAGTTTGGGAAAAGCCTAAAGCAGTGTTGTGTACACAGAATCCAGATGAGCAGCCTGTAGTCAGAGGACCTGTGTGTATATCCTACCTCTGCTAGTCAAACTGGCTGACTCTGAGCAGATTTGTCCTCTTTGATCACATGCAGAATGGGCAGCAGCCTGCCTCAGTGGGTTGTTATAAGAATTGGAAGAGTTAATTAATGTAAAATTGTATGATACCTATTAGGTCACGCATTGACTGTGAATTTTAGTCTCAAGCTCTCCAAAGAATGCCTGGCTGGTATAGGAGAGAGATGGGTAGTATCTTTGTATACGTCTCTTTCACTTCTTACCAGAAAACTCCATAGTAGCTGTTATAAGAAGAAACTAAACTCAGAGAAGTTAATAACAGTATAACTGGATTTCAGAGTCAGATCCAATTATGAATCCTACATTTATAATGAACAGTGAGAACATGTCTTCTTGTATCTGTTCTTTGTTTTTCTCTACTATAAAATAATTCCTTTATCATATGGCTGTTATTCAACTTCATAAAATAGTGTGCTCACAAAGGCTTGATAGGTGATAGGAAGAATTGCTCTGGGTTGTCAATATGCATAGGGAGAAAAGGAATTTGAAAAGAGGAAGTAACATTCAAACATCCAGATCTCCCTTTCTATTTTTCATCTGCTGGGTAGTCAGTAGGCATTTCTGAACTGTTTTGAACCAGAACAGTTTGGGAAATGATTGTATAAGAAGGTACCTAGCCAGGCGCAGTAGCTCACGCCTGTAATCCTGACTACTCAGGAGGCTAAGATCTGATAATCGAGGTTCAAAGCCATCCCAGGTACTTAGGTTTGTGAGACTCTTATTACCCACCAGAAAACTGGAAGTGGTGCTGTGGCTCAAGTGGGAGAGCACTAGCTTTGAGCTGGAGAGCTCAGGGACGGCTAGAGTTGAAGCCCCACGACAGAACGACCAAAAAAAAACCTAGGAAATGTTTGACTTTTAAAAGACTTAAAGTACTTTTTAGTAGCTCTCCCATCTGTTTCATCAGTTGATCAGTCACAGAATTACAGCCTCAAAACCATCAAATGTATATGTTTTTCAGGTAGTTCTCCCAACATTTATTCTTGAAAGAAGATCTCTTTTAGAAATGTATGCCGACTTTTTTGCGCATCCGGACCTGTTTGTGAGGTATTTAACTAAGTTAATTACTGCTTAGTAACTACCTACCTTTGCAAAGTAGATAGATTCTTACCTTTTAAACATTTCTAGTGTTATAAAAGCCATAGTGAAAGTTGTATTGATATGGAATGCCTGTTTCCTTAGGTTTTATGGTGGTCATGTTGTTAGGCAACCTAGTTTACCATTTTAAAAAACTTCCTTTTTTTTTTTTTGCCAGTCCTGGGCTTGAGCTCAGGGCCTGAGCACTGTCCTTGGACTTTCTCAAGGCTAGAGCTCTACCACTTGAGCCACAGCACCACTTTCAGCTTTTTTCTATGTATGTGGTACCAAGGAATCGAACCCAGGTCTTCGTGCATGCTAGGAAAGCACTCTACCGCTTGGCCAAACTCTTGGCCCTAAAAAACGTTCTTTAAAATCCATTAAGGGTGGCTAATACTGGCCTGGCCCAGTGGCTCACGCCTATAATCCTAGCTACAAAGGAGGCTGAGATCTGAGGATCACAGTTCAAAGCCAGCCCGGGCACTAATGACTGTGAGACTCTTATCTCCAATGAATCACCAGAAAATGAAATGCTGTGGCTCAAGGGGTAGGGCAGTAGCCTTGAGCTGAAGCTCTTAGGGACAATGTCCAGGCCCAGGTACAAGTCCCATAACTGACAAAATAAAAAGGTGGCTAATATTTGTAGGGTCAAGGCTAAGAGTTGTTTGGTAATTACTATTATTTTTTGTACTAAATCTTGATTACATTCTCTTAACTGAATTCAGCAAGCCCTTTCTAAAACACCTGTTGTCATGTATTTTGCTATGGACTGATGATAATTCTAACACTTGTAATATTAGCCATATATATAAGGGGAAAAAGTAAGGTAAAGGTGGCATTGCTTTACAAAAGGGAGCATTCCCACTCCCTCTCATTGGCAGCAGAAAAAAAAATTCTTGTAATAGATTCCTGTCTTATCTCTTATTTCTATTTATATAACTTAGCCTTATACCATAGTTCACTGAAACCACATAAATCACAAAGGTTGCACAGGGTATATGCATACTGGTTAACACTGACATATATGTCATTCTTGATAAAGATTTAAGAGAACCACATAGCTGGTTCAAAAAGGAAGAAATTCAATGAATCTGGCATGTTGAAACTAACATGATCTCAGGACAAAGCCGGCCAGGACAGATAAAATTCAAGAGGTTCATATTGCTAGCCTTGAGGGAAAAAGTTAAACAAGAGTGCTGGGCCCTGAGTTCAAGGCCCAAGAACTGGCACGTGCGCACACACACACACACACACACACACATACACACTAAGAGGGAGTGCTTTGTTGGGTAGCATGCAAGGAAAAATGGAAAATATCTGTTGCTCATCAGATACACATTTGAAATTTAAAGTAGTTTGTATTTGTGAGGGTCTAAACCTTGTGGTCCCTAGTAGGCCACTTAAAAAAATGAAAAGTAAAATGAATTCGGGCCCTACTAACTCATGCCTGTAATTGTCGCTATGCAGGAGGCTGAGATCTGAGAATTACAGTTCAAAGCCAGCCTGGACAGGAAAGTCCAGGAGACTGTTATCTCTTAATAAAAACCAAAAAGCTGCACGTGGAGCTGTGGCTCAAGTGGTAGAGCACTGGTGTTGAGCACAAAAGTTCAGAGACAGTGCTCAGGTCCTGAGTTTAAGCCCCAGGATCACCACCACCAATAAATAAATAAATGAATGAATGAATGAATGTAAAAAAGTACAACTGAGAAGCCAATGATATGGAATACTTAAACTGTCTGATTCATTCCCTAAAAGATAATAATGAAACGAGGAGCGGAGCATTTAGAAAATGTATTAAGCCCACCAAATAAAAAAATTACACCAAATGTAAGTAGAATACATCCTCTATTTAAGAGAACAAAAGGGTCAAACTGCATTAAAAAAAATAAGATGGCATCCATGTACTATTTTAAAGGAAAAAACTTTAATAAAAGACACTGCTGGCTAAGGAGGAAGGACAGGCACAGGTGAGGCACCCCATGTGCATGAGCCCTGGGTTCAATTACAGGACTGCAGTGAAGACCAAAAGGTGAAGAGAGAAAGAGAAAGACAGACCATGAAGGAACCCAAGAATACCAAAGGTGGCATATCTATTAGCATTTAGACACAGAAGACTTTCACAAAGTCATCAGAGGCAAGAAGAGTTATTTTGTAATAAAAAAATGAATTTACGAAGAATTGTAATACTCACAAAATGTGTATGAATGTGTAAACACAGCTTCAACATACCTGTAAAAATTGATGAGGCTAGATAGACCCTTAATAGAACTGATTATTCTGCTTCCTAAGAAAAATCAGTGAGATTATAGAAGATCCAGACCTTGACCCAACTGACCTTTCTAAATACTACCAAAAATTGTACAGCACATCACCTTTATAAGAATACATAAACGTATTCACAAGGATAGACCATATACTGAGAGGCTTTAACCAGTTTAATTGCAGTCACTCACAATGTATTTTTTTTTTTTTGCCAGTCCTGGTGTCCTTGGGCTTTCTTCAAGGCTAGCACTCTACCACTTGAGCCACTGCTTCACTTGTGGCTTTTCTATGTATATGGTACCAAGGAATCAAACCTGGGTCTTCGTGCATGCCAGGCAAGCACTCTACCACGAGGCCAAACTCTCGGCCCTTCACAATGTGTTTTCTGACTACAAAAATTAGTTTGAAATTGATGACACAAGCTGGGCATCTGTGGCTCACTCCTGTAATCCTGGCTACTCAGGAGGCTGAGATCTAAGGATCAAAGTTTAAAGCTAGCTCGGGAAGACAAATTGAAGACTTATCTCTGGTTAACTTGCAAAACTCCAAAATTGAGATGTGACTGGAGTGATAAAACTGAGTTCAAGCCTCAGCACCCATTCATGCATGTACATACTCGCATGTGTACACACGTACACACACACGTGCACACACACACGAACAAAAGAGAAGGAAAAGTATTGATAACACATATTAGTAAATCCCGTCGGTACGGAAATAGTACTTAAAGTTCTGGAAAAAGGTAAAACTAACCTATGACACCACTAGTATTATTTACCTCAAGGAGAGGTAGTGCTTGCTTCAAAAGGGGAAGCGGGAAGCTTTGGGAATAATGAAAATCTTCTGGGTCCTGATTGAGTGATGACTAAGTAAATGGATATGAACATTTGCTAAATTGTAACAAAACACTGAAATTAGTTTAATTATGTACAGTATACCTCAATTTGAAGTTTAAATCTCCATACACGGTCTTATCCGCCAGTGGCTCAGGATGCACCATGCTGAGAGATGCTGCATCAGCTTGCATGCCACCAGTAAAGCGCATCCGTACAGTTGGCCTCTCTCTCTTCCAGCATCAGTGGCCAGCAGGACCCGAGGGATCGAATGGTGCAGGTTGTGAAGTGGTACCTCTCTGCCTTTCACGCAGGAAGGAGAGGGTCAGTCGCCAAAAAGCCATACAATCCCATTTTGGGTGAAATCTTTCAGTGTCATTGGACATTACCAAATGATAATGAAGAGAACACAGTAAGTTCTATGCTATGATCATTTTAATTAAGTTGTATTCTGATTCAAGACTTCTTTAGGGGAAGATAATGATGAAAAGATATTCACCAGAACTGGAGGTATGGCTCAAGTGGCGGGGCACCAGCTGTGAGAGGAAGAGTACAGCAGGAGTGTAGGGCTCCAAGTTCAGGCCCCAGTTCCAGTACACAGATGTGTGCACACACACGCACGCAGAGTGTTGTTAGAGTGTGTTTTGAAAATAGTGAGATGGAGAAAGAAAGGAATGAGGTGGGAATAGAGATTGAGAAGTCGGGCCACACAGAGCCTTGTATACTGTAATTATAATTTTTTTTATTTTTTATTTTTTTATTGTAATTAGTAAAAGGGTTACATGATATTTGCCAGATAGAAGGTGCATTAATTCATGTACATTGATACCCTTTCACATGTCTTGGTTGTAATTATAATTTTTTTTTGATGGGTCATGGGGCTTGAACTCTAGGCCTGGGCGCTATTGCTGAGCTCTTCTACCACCCTACCACTTGAGCCACAGCACCACTTCCAGGATTTCATTTTTGTTGTGGAAAGATCATCATAATGGCCAGTTAGCAGTGGCTCATGCCTGTAATCCTAGCTTCTTGGTAGGCTGAGATCTGAAGATTGCAGGACAAAGCCAATCTGGGCAGACGAATCCAAAAGACTGTCTCCAGTTAACCAGTAACAGGTTAGAACTGGAGTCGTGGCTCAGTGGTAGAAAACTGATAGATGAGAACACAAGCCCTAAGTTCAGTCTCCAATATTGGCGCGCACACACACATCATTGTAATGGTTTTGTGAAAAATGCATTTAGGAGCAAGGAGACATAAAGGAGTCATAAAAAAGCTGGAATAAGAGAGCTGGTTCCGGCTTGAGTTGCAAGGGTAGAAGGGGGCCGGGGTTGAGGGAGTCGGGGTGGAGGGAGCTGAGGGAAAGGAAACCCTTGGAGTGTGTGCTTCAGTGCTTGCTGTGTCATTTACTGACAAGAATAAGATTGGACTTGAGGAGGGAGAAGTCAAGAATGCTAATTTGAAATTCGTGACTGATGAGTCTGTTAGCCATGCAAATAGAGTTGTCAGTTTAGAGTCTGAGAATGTGCACTTTGAGAAGTTAGAGCTGAAGATGGACCTCCAGCGTTTATGGTGATAGCACCAGAAATTCCTAGATTTGTCTGAATGTTGAAGATTTGTTTGACAGGCTAAACTCTAGAGGTTAGTGTGACAGCAGTGAGCAGCAAATATATGTTAGAATGACGCTTAGAAATGGAAATGAAAAATCTCCTCACCCATAGCACATGGCCCATAATAAGCCTTTAGTAAATGTCACTTTCCATAGCTTTCTCATTCCAAGTAACCTATTACATGTTGTCCTTGCTAAAGATATAATCTGATCTTGTTTATTTGGCAGATATAAACTGCCTGGCAGATATAAAGTGCCTGTTCTGTGCCAGTCCTGGCCCTGAGTTAGGCACATGAGACTTTAAGAACATCTAAGTGTCATAAAAGAAACACTCATGGGATGTTTGTTTGTACTGGAGGGAGCAGAGACCCTAGTTATCCAATTCTGCATTGTCATTTGTTACCACAGCCAAAGGAAATAATGTTTTCTTTTCTTGCAGGAGCTAGTTTCAGAAGGACCGGTCCCCTGGGTTTCCAAAAACAGTGTGACGTTCGTGGCTGAGCAGGTCTCCCATCACCCACCCAGTAAGCTCAGAATCCTTCTCCAGCATCCACCAGTCAGCCATCTTGCCAAAGGGTTATTAAGTGCTCCTCCTTAGCTCCTCCCTTGTGTGGTTCTGGTTCACTCCATCATCCCTGTTCTCTCAACTCTTACCTGCTCTTTGCATAAGTTTCAGAGACTCTCTTTACACTTTGTTATATAAAAGGAAGGGATTTGGGCGGGCTGAGAGTTTGGCCTAGTGGTGGAGTGCTTTCATGAAGACCTGGGTTCAATTCCTTGGTACCACATACATAGAAAAGCTGGAAGTGGTGCTGTGGTTCAAGTGGTAGAGCTCTAGCCTTGAGAAAGCACATGGACAGTGCTCAGGCCCTGAGTTCAAGCCCAGGACTGGCAAAAAAAAAAAAAAAGGCGGGAGGGGGGGGATTTGAGTAAGCAGTATTACTCAGTGCAGTAGCATTCATAGCGACTTTGAGTTAGCTTGTGTGATTGGCGTGTAATTGTTTTTCACAGTTCCTGAACACAGTGGAAAGGACACATATTCTCAGCTTGAGCTCAGGGCTTGAGCACCGTCCTTGGGCTTTCTCAAGGCTACTGTTCTACCACTTGCGCCACAGCACCACTTCCGGCTTTTTTCTATGTATGTGGTACTGAGGAATTGAACCTTGGTCTTTGTGCATACTAGGCAAGCACTCTTACCACTAGGCCAAACTCCAGGCCCTCAGCATCTTTTTATTCATTGTGGTATTAGGCCCACAGGGGCATCCTTACCAGGGAAAGAGATGCCCCTACAAGTTGGCCTCCACCTCGTGTCAGGGTTGAATGCTTGTTCTCACTGGGGAAAAGGTATAGAAGGCAAGTACGTACCTCAAGGCTCAACTTGAAGCTGTTCTATTAGGGGTGAATGGTTTTCCTATGGAGCCAGATTTGTGTTGTTTTAGCTTACTTTATTTATACAGAAAGGATTTGATAAATTTCCACAAGTTTACAATAGGCCGTAGAACCCGTTTCTTTTGGATATATAACTAAAGATCTCCAATGCATTCATGAAAAAAACACTTTCTATCCAGTTTCAGCCTTTTATGCTGAGTGTTTCAACAAGAAGATACAATTCAATGCTCATATCTGGACTAAATCAAAATTCCTTGGGATGTCAATTGGGGTACACAACATAGGACAAGGTAAGCCTGTGGGCATTACATTAACTATAATGGTTTTTTTTGTTTTTTGTGGGTCATGGGGCTTGAACTCTGGGCCTGGGTACTGTCCCTGAGATCTTCAGCTTAAGGCTACCACCCTACCCCTAGGGCTAGGCGTTGTCCCTGAGCTCTTTGGCTATGGCCCTACCCTTGTGCCACAACCCCTCTTGCCATTTTCTAATGATTCACTGGAGATAAGAGCGTCTTAGCTTTGTAGGCTTTGTAGTGCCCCGCTGGCTTTACCTCAGTCCTCAGGTCTCAGCCTCCTTAGTGGCAAGGATTACAGGTGGGAGCTGCCACATACAGCTGTTTTTTTATTGTCTCTTTGTTGTTGTTGTTGGCTGTGGGACTTGCCCTCAGGGCCTGGTTCCTCTCCCAGAGCTGTTTAACTCGAGGCTCTACCACTTTCAGCCACAGCAGCCACTGCTGGCCTTCTCGTGGGTAGCTGGAGATGAGAGTCTCACTGACTTTCCTGCCTGGCTGGCTTTGGACTCCAATCCTCAGATCTCAGCCTCCTAAGTAACTAATTAGCACCACCAGTGCCCGACTGAATTACAGTGCCAATACAACGATCCTAATATGTACTAGAGACTTGGAAGGAAAATGGCCTCCAGAAAGGCAGGCTGGATACCATGGTTTGTGCTTTCTAGGAGAGTTGCAATGTGGTACAGAACAGGGCATCCATAAACTGAATGGAGTACCCATCAAACAAAGCCCTGTGGCCACTGGGCACTCACCAGAGATTCTAACTCTTCTCTCCTCAGGCTGTGTCTCATGCCTGGACTATGACGAACATTACATTCTCACATTTCCCAACGGTTATGGAAGGCAAGTAGACTTGGGTCCATTTCCTTTGATCAGCAGCAGACCCTGCAGTTCTTAAATCATGCTCTTCTCCCTCTTCCTGTCAGCCTTACCCAAGAATTGTTTTAATTTTATTGTGAAGTTTATTGTACAGAGGAGTTACTGTTACATAAGTAAGGTATTGCGTACATTTCTTGTTGAACATTGTTACCCCCTCTCTCGTTTTTCTCCTGCTTTCCCTCCCTCCCTTACCCGAAAATTTTTGATTTTGCAGGTCTATCCTTACAGTGCCCTGGGTGGAACTGGGAGGAGAATGCAGTATTAATTGTTCCAAAACAGGCTATAGTGCAAATATCGTTTTCCACACTAAACCTTTCTATGGAGGAAAGAAGCACAGAATTACTGCTGAGATTTTGTAGGTATTTTGTTTTCTGCCTCAGTGCTCTTCTACTTTTCTAAAATACTTTTCCTTTTCCCCTTAAACTTGACAGAAACTGTCCATTTTAGTAGTTTTATCTTTGGAACTTGTTTCCTGTATTAAAAGAAGACCTCAACAATCCGAAGCCATGGATGGAATGTTCCTTTCTGGGAGCTTGATGATAGTGGGAACTAGGTGTCCCCAGGTGCCTTCCTCACACAGATCCCGGATCATGGACTTCTTGACAGGCTGGACTGTGAGCAAGTTCTTGCTGTAGCCTTTTATGGCCTCCACTAAATTATCTCCCAGGTCTTCACAATGCTTCCCACCCATGTCTTTGCTGGGTAAAAAGAGAAACCATCACAAGAGGCAGGCAGTTATTTGGCTTGGCTCCAGGAAAGGTAGCTGTTTTAATAGGCAATTGATGGGTTCTCAGGGCCAACCTGACAGAGCATCTACAGTGTTAGGACAGTTTTTCTCTGCCCAGAAGGGAGTGATGTCTAGATGGAAGGTGCATGACTGATTCACAGGTTTTCTAAGGAAATGGTTTAAGAAGGATAACATTCAGCATTCACCAAGAAATTTTCAGGAAGATGGAGTGAGTCTTGAGCATAAAATAGTTTGCTAAGAAGCAGTATGAAATAGAGAAAAGTTTGCAGTGAGAAAATACGGGCAGGGCTTACAGAGCAGCCTGCTTCATCACCATTGCAGCCACTCGAAACATCAGTTGCTTGCTCCTCGGAACTCACACATTCCCAGAGGAAACAATTCCCACAGGAGCTGCTAGCGCAGCAGAATTTTGCACATCTTCAGAGCTGTAAGTTTAGAGCTCCTAGTAGTCTTTAAATTTTGAGATTTGAGCATCAGATAAAGTATGACTTTATTGGCTTTTTCTGTGTATGTGGTAACCACGGAATCAAACCCAGCGCTTCATATATGCTAGGCAGGCACTCTACCACTGGGCCAAACTCCTGGCCTCACCCGAGATTTTTATGTTGGTTACAACCACTGTTTGTGGGATCTACAGCTCAAGAGCATTCTGTTCCAGCCTCTGCTCACAGTTGACCTGGTAAATCCAGGTCTGCGAAGCCGCTTTGACTGTTTTGCAGTAGTTGCCCTGTGTTCTCCTTGTAGATGAGCCACGCTGGCCACACTGTTGATGAGAATAATTTCACTTTGATGCTAACACGGAATGTTTCCTTTCTTGTTTAGTTCTCCAAATGACAAGAAGTCTTTTTGCTCAATAGAAGGGGAATGGAATGGTGTAATGTATGCAAAATATGCAACTGGGGTAAGAACCTATATTACTATTTCATTTTTTGCCAGTCCTGGACATGGACTCAGGACCTGAGCACTGTCCTTGGGTTCTTTTTCTCAAGGCTAGAGCTTTACCACTTGAGCCTCAGCACCATTTCTGGCTTTTTTCTATGTATTTGGTACTGAGGAATGGAACCCAGGTCTTCCTGCATCTAGGCACTCTACCACTAGGCCAAACTCCCAGCCCTAAAATCCTGTATTTTGTCACGTTTTAAGCTAGTGTCCCTTATTCTTGCTTTCATCATCTGGAACCAATGAGACCAGCTCTAAAGTCATCTCTTCAGGGCAAGCCTTTTTACTTTCCCTATATCCTCTTTAATAGTGCAGGTAATAGAATAATTTTTACTTCTATCAAAACAGAACAATATATGTAAAACAATAGCTGACAGCAGTCACTCAGTAAATGTTATATAGTCAAAAAGTGTGATTTTTTTTGTCAAACGAAGGGCTAAAACTAATTTGTGTGGTGTTCGTATGCATTCACAGTTTGTTACTTGCAGTATGAATACAGAAATCAGTAATAGTCCTGCAATCAATAAACTTTTACTCTGTATATCATCCATGAAGTGATCTCATTAAGTCCAGAAAGAAAGGTGATCTAAGATTAATAGATGACCTAGACTTTGGAAGAACTTGCGATGTAAAAAAACAAAAAACAGAACTTCAGACAGGCTGCTTAACATTGGTAGATTGGTTTTTAGGGGGTCTAGCTCCCTAAGAAATTATATCTCTAGCATGTATCCATGTTGAAACCTGTGGACCTACAGCACAACTGCATTTTAGGTTTCAGACTACATCTGAAATTCAGTCACCATCATTAAGTTACATGGGATTTATCTGTCTTGGTCTTCTGAAAGGATTGACTTTTCTCTAATAATTTGAATGAGACACTCTACTTTTGCTTTCTAGGAAAACATGGTCTTTGTAGATACCAAGAAGTTGCCTATAATCAAAAAGAAAGTAAGGAAGTTGGAAGATCAGAATGAATATGAGTCCCGCTGGTAAGAAAACCACCAGAACAGTCATTTAGCACTTACTCCTTGTCTACGCATAGCTTAATAGACTAAGCTCAAATGATTGACCTTCGTTGGGATCAGCACCTTACAGCTTTGTAACTATTTCTAAATCTGCCTCCTGTGTAGTCTTGAAAGAAAGCCACATCTTACACCCAAAAGCCTTTCTAGTTGACCTTTTGGCCCCATTAAAGATCACATTTTTAAATGTTTACTCTGAAATAAAGTGTGATCTAATCCCTTCAGTTTACAGTAAGAACACTCAAGTCCTGGAGAGGTCAGCTGACCCTCCAAAGTTGCATAAAGTTAGTAGAGCCAGGGTAGACTCCCAAATCACAGCTTTCTCCTTCTGCTGTCCTTACACTGTCTCCATTCCCTTATTCCCTTTGGCAACTAGTAGATGGCTCTTCTTGGCTCTGTTTTTGGGAATTCGGTTGGTTGGTTGGTTGGTTGGTTGGTTGGTCGGTTGGTCGGTTGGTTGGTCGGTCATGGGGCTTGAATTCTGGGCCTGGGTATTGTCCCAAAGCTCTTTGGCTTTCTGTTGGTTAATTGGAGATGAGTCTCTCAGTCTGTGCCTAGTCTGGCTTTGAACCAAGGCCTCAGATATCAGCTTCTTGAGTAGCTAGGATTACAGGCATAAGCCACCAGCACCCCGTTTTTGTTTGTTTGCCCCACTCCCTCTTGCAGCACTTAAAAGCTGTTTTTTAGTTCTGTTGTATTGAGTCAGACATGGCTATAAGGTGTTCTCAAGAGTGCCAGCTCCTCTTGATCTCTCTTCTCTAGCCTTTGGAAGGATGTCACTTTCAACTTAAAAATTCGAGACATTGATGCAGCAACTGAAGCAAAGCACAGACTTGAAGAAAGACAAAGAGCAGAAGCCCGAGAAAGAAAGGAGAAGGAAATTCAATGGGAGACAAGGGTAAGCTTCCATCTCTCCTGCTTATTCCCCATACACACTGAAGTGCACAGCAAAGCATGAGTGGACTCTGAAGTGAAGAATCAATCACTGTTTATGAATGTGCTGTTTTCTGGTCCCTACCTGAAATTCAACTGCCAACATGAAACAAATATATACTTTTAAGTACAAAGGAAACATGTAACCGAATTCTCCCTCTCTTCTAGCTATTCCATGAAGATGGAGAATGCTGGGTTTATGATGAACCATTACTGAAACGTCTTGGTGCTGCGAAGCATTAGGTTGGGAAACGCAGAGCTTGCAGCCGGATGACCAGGGCAGTAGGCATAACTAAGCAACAATCTTCCTTTGGGAGAACCTATCACTCCCTTCTTATCGCAGTGGTTCCTATCTCAGGGATACTGGACTTTCCAGCGCAGATGAACAATTAAAACAGGAAAAGCCTCCCATTTTTTTCCTCTGTGGTAGTTAAAATTTTGACTTCAGTCCTGAGCAAAACTACAGGGTTTGAAACAAATCCCATGCTTTTGAAAGCATTTATGAACCCAAGTCTCACTCTGCACTCTAGTTCTGATGATAGACAACCTGTTTCCTAGGTCATATAACCTTGGGTTCTATATATATATATAGATATATATATATATATATACACACACATATACACATACATATATATATATATATACACACACACACATATATTCACACAGAAACCTGATGACGGTTTTTTTCATAAATACTTCCATCTCTTGTAAATATTGGTTCCTCCGAATTGTTTTAGATAATTAGCGCAATGTATTAAAATCAAGTGTTAGGAAATTTCATGATTTCTCCTATAACGACTTTTATTTTGGAAATGAACTATTAAATTGTATCTAAATCTGGATTACAATTTAATTATATTCAGTGCTTCCTAAGGCTTCATAAAGTAATTTTTCCAACCTTTTTAAAAAAATGCGTGGTGCTTTTATTATCTTTGTTAAACACGGAAGGCAATTATTTGGCAAACTTGACTAGTTTTTATAAGGAAAATTCAGCCTTTTCTGCACTCCTCCCTTAAATTCTGACTTGGGCTATCATGCTGTTCTAGGACTTAAGTAGTATATATATATTTTAGATATCTACCCCACACTGAAATGACCAATAAAGAATGCCACAGGCAGCAGATGGCTCATTCTGAAGGGAATACAGAACTATCTTTATTTAAAAATAAGTTAAAAAAAAAAAAAAACAGGTACCTAGAACAGATGGTTACATAAAGAAACTCTCACGAGGACAGAGCTTCGTAGTCTGTTCTGAGCATCGGGGTCACATTTGACCTACCCAGTAGTTCCCTGCCAAGCTCTTTCTGGCTCCCGTAGTAACCCCTGGGGTTATGAGTCTTAGTAAATTCAGTGCTGGGATGCCAGTCCAAAATTGTCAGTGAAAGCCCCTAAAGCCATATAGGGGCCATAGTAGTGTACAACTCCATAAAATACAAACAAATCTTTAAATACACATTGCTTCAGGCCAACGAGACTGCAGTTTATTGGACTATTTTATGGTAGGGGAGAAGGTTGAGTGTTGCTGTGAAAGCCCTGATATCAGTAATGGGGATGGTAGAGTCTGCTAACAGAGGAGAGGGTGGCAGGTAGGCCAGTTGCATCCCTTCACAAGGAGGAGAGTTGGGATCTTCTCCGGAAGAGCTGCCATCCTCTTCCAGTTCATATTTGCCATATCCAACAACCTGAAAGAGCAAAGGCTTGAGGTAAGACAGAGGTCATGAGATTTGGGCAGAGACTTACAACCTAATCTCACGACTGGAAAGAACCACTGCGACCATACTCACATGAACGCTGAGCATTTTACTTCCTAGTCCTCTATGAGCCTTGAACCAGTTGACTAAGTCTAATTTTGAGAATGACTTCAGTGCTTCAATCTTAAAGGAAGGGAAGACAGGGAAAAGGTGTCTTTAAAAAAATTTCTCCATGTCAGCTTGCCCCTAGTCTTCCAAGGAAAGATAAAGATGAGCCTCTAAAACACCAATTTCATACCAAGTAAGCAATATAGGAGGGTACAGATACTGGAATTAATGACAAATGCCAGAAACCCAAAATGTTCTCATTTTACTGAAATGTTCTCATTTTACTGTATACACTAGATGAATTTTCTCTTGCTTCTATTAAGAAAACGAGTGAGCAGGCTTGAACAAGCTTCCTCTTATTAACCTTTCTGCCTCTCCTAAGGCAATATTCTTTGATAATGTCTGGCAGAAGATTGCAAGAGGAAGAATGCAAGAGGAACACAGTATTTTTTTTTTTTGGTCCTGGCTTGAGCTCAGGGCCTTCAACTTTCTCAAGGCTCTTCCACTTGAGCCTCAGCACCACTTCTGGCTTTTTTTCTATGTATGTGATATCGAGGAATCGAACCTGGGTCTTTGTGCATGCTAAGCAAGCACTCTACCACTAGGCCAAACTCCTGGCCCAACCCAGTATTTTGTAAATACACAAGTATTCTATTATCTCTAGCAGAACCCTTTTCCTCAAAACCTTACAGTCAGTCTCAATAAAAATCAGAAAGATGGAGAGGTTATACGTGATGCTTATAGAACTGTCAAAAGTGGTGTCCTGGCTTTCTCCGCCATTTGACAACTTTGCTTACTCCTGTTCATGAAATGAGGCAATCTTGTTCTGAAAATCATACCTCATGGGCAAGGCGGTCAAAAAGATACTGCTGTGTCACTACTTCATTCCAGTTCCTGTCTACCTCCTCTCCAAGGTGAGTGTCCTCGCACTCTTTGAGCTTGATCAGAGCAGTGACCTGTTCCCACCAAAGAGACACAGTCAAACATGGTGTCACGCAAATTTCCCCATTCCCCTGACCTGTCAGGCATGGTGAAAAGGAGAGCAAGTGGGTCATCTCAGATTTCATGGGCTACCAAGCTTAACAACTGGCCACCAAATTAGCACTGAAGACCAGTTCTGATCTCTTAAAGGCTTATGAAGACTAGACTGGTGCTGTCACCTGGGTACTGAATGCCTCTTCAGTGAGATTCTCAATCTTCTCTTCAAAGCTGGAAAGAAACTCTTCGATCTTCTTATCAACGACTTCAGAGCTGAAACAAAATGTCGTCAATGAAATGTTAAGACTTGATCTTAGGCAGAACTGAAAGGAAAGGCTAGGACTAAACTATAAAAGTTGGGGGGCTGGGAGTTTGGCCTAGTGGTAGAGTGCTTACCTAGCATGCATGAAGACCCAGGCTCGATTCCTAAGTCCCATATATATAGAAAAAGCCAGAAGTGGTGCTGTGGCTCAAGTGGTAGAGCTTTAGCCTTGAGAAAGCCCAAGGACAAGGCTTAGGCTCTGAGTTCAGTCCCCAGGTCTGGCAAAAAAAAAAAGTTTCTCAAGCCTTATAACTGTACCCTAAACCAGAGATGGAAGAGAACAGGGGAAAACCCTCCCTCTCTCACAACCTGAAGCCCAATTTCCTGATGGTATATTGAAAGAGCATCCACCAGGCCTGCCATTTCAAAGCTGAAAACTAACACGGCCTTGCACCTCAGTTCTAGCCTGGGTGCCAAATCAGGCATCCTCACCTTTCTTGACCTCTAGTCCCCCTGAGGAGGAAAAAACCCCCCAAAGTGACCATAGAGCTTGACTAAACTATGGGTCTAGCAGAATCTATCAGCTCTAGATCGAGCCCTCCACTCTCCCACCTCCCAAGACCTAGCACAAACACAGCTATAGTTCCCCCTCTGTCCAGAAGGAAGAGTTCAAACCCATCCCACTCCCTTACTCACTTGTATTTGGTTGCCTGGGTCCCCACAGTGACAGAGAATCCTAAAATCCCAGATGTATTCCTACAGGTTGGGTAGACGTGATACCTACAGCAAGGGTGAAGTCACATGAGCTCATGGGGATGAGATAAGGAGGGGGAAGCCTTCCACCTATCCTTAACCGTATCAGAGAGGCAGCTACTTCATATTCACATCAAAGTGTCCACCACAGTGCTGTACGGGGGACCACAAACTAGCCTTTCCATGCTTATCCTGAAACCTGACCATAATCCAAAATGCAAATTTTAGAAATTCTGAGAGGTAACTTAAGGCCTGGAGACCAGAGAGACTTGACAGGCTTTGTCAGGACAGCTTATAAACCTCAGCCTGCAAAGCCAACTCTACACCCGTCTGAAGAGTTCAGTGCCAGCACTTACCCAAGGGTCTGCTTGGTTCGAAGGAAGTCGAAACAGGGTTCTTCCATGTGCATCTGTAATTCAACATATCCATTAGCCCAACTTGAAGCAAAGAAGCCTCTATTTCTCACCCCTGAAGCGTTCCGTATATCTCCAGAATCCAGCATCCCTTACTCCTTTTTCCCTAAATGGTTTAGGAATATAATCATGATCTTAATGATTATCTTACTCCAATCAAATGTCACCCCCAAGGCAGAAAGCCTGGGCTTCACAGTGGGTCAGAGGCACCTGCACACATGGACTCCAGAGGCACTTACCACAAGCAGCTCCATAAGCGTGTATTCCCGTAGACTCCTGGGGCCTGACTGAAAGAAGAGCAGATCAACTGAATAGTCAATGACTCACAGGCTTTTAATCTAGCTATTCTGGACAACTTAGTTTAGGTATTATTCCCTGTCTTCTTCCTCTAACAATCAACTACTCATACTAGACAGTCATACGTTTGAACAATTTTGTCTTTTGGTAGAGTGCCAAGCACATACATAAAAAAAAAGGGGGGGGGGGAGCCAGAAGTGGTGCTGTGGCTCAGGTGCTAGAGCTATAGCCTTGAGAAAGCTCAAGGACAGTGCCCCAGGCCCTGAGTTCAAAACCTAGGACTGGCAAAAAAAAAAAAAAGTTCTATTATGTATTCTCAGCACAAACACATAAACACAGAATTGAGTCCAATAATATTTAACCTGCCAGCTCCTGTCTAGAGAACCCAGAAAACCTACAGCATACATTCTAAAATCAAGTACTTGTAGTTCAAGGTTCAAGGCCCCAAAGAAGGCAACAGGCATTTTACAATCATGAAGGGTATCTATAGAGTATTCCTCAAATGAAGAAACAAATTAACAGGAGCTTCTGCAGCTGTCCATACTCAGAGAAACAAAGCAGTTGATAAAAATGCTCTGGAGGCAGCATCGAAAGACTCACTGACTCATTAAGGCTCAGTTTCACTAACAAAGCCATGTCATAAGGCAGTAAATTTAGTGCTGAAAACCAGATTAAGAATCACAAGAAAAGACTCAAGCCCAGGGCCAGAAAGAAACAAGAAGTTCACAAGGCCATGCCAGCCACACAAAGCTTAAACAAGGAATCTCCACAGAGTCTGATAGGGAAGTGACTTCTTCATGCAGAGAACTTGAGGTCACAGTGGCAGCTACAGAAACTCCAGAACTGGGCAGGGGATCAGGATGGATGGGCACAGATTTAGAGATCCTCATAATTCTAAAAGTGAGTGGGGCCAACCATAACCTAAAGCAGGCTATGATGAGCCAAATGCAAAAGTACCTCCTTACATAATAAAGCTTCTTCCCCACCCCTAGAATAACAGGGAAAGAATCTAAAAACAGAACATATATCTGAAAATGGAATAAATTTCAAAGACTGTGAGCCTGGGGTCTGTCATCTGTAAAATAGAAAAAATCCTTCCAGATACTTTGAAACCTGTATGGCCCTGGCAGTCATTGTTTCCTTGGTTGTACTTTTCTTTCAGAAGTGCTCAAGTTATTAAGGAATCTGACAGTCATGATTTGAAGCCAGCCAGGGAAAAAAAAGTCCATGAGATTCTTCTCTCTAACTAAATAGCAAAAGGCCAAAAGAAGAGATGTGGCTCGAGCAAAAAAGCCAAGTAAGAGAAAGCATGAGGCCCTGAGTTCAAGCCCCCATTTACCAGCACAAAATTATTACAAGAATAATAATGATGGTTCATTGATTGATGAAGCAATACCTCAGGGTAATAAAAGGCCATTTCACTGAGAAGCAATATTTAAATGTAGGTGCTTCAAGAAGACAGATGGCTCCAAACTTAAAACCACAGAGATTAACAACAAAAGGGCTTTTTAAGGTCACTAGGCTAACATTCTCCTCCCCTTCAGTATACTATAGCTATTTGTCCATGAAGATGGCTGAACAAGGCCACCAACTGACCTGGTAGTAGACTGTGACTTCGGAGTTGGCATCCCCTTTATTCAGAGCTCTCACTTTGCATAAGTGGTGGCCACTGGGCAGTTCTACCACCTGGAATTGCACAGGCATCTCCTGTTCCAAGGGTCTGAAGTTCAGCTTGCTGCAAAAGAAGTAACATGGATCACTCAAGTACTCCTTTATCCCCTTAACCCAATCTAAAACCTAAGAAGAAGCAAGCAGGCTTCCTGTTGCTTCTCAATTGCATTCTTTTACCTCAGCCTCAAAAAAAAACAAGAAAATGAACTTTTTAAACATTTTTGAAATGTGGGTTTAGTAACTCAACTGTGTCTTAATGCCATTTTTTTGTAAGAACATATAACCCTCAAAAAGAACAAAATACTTACTCAACAACATACTTCAGGAAATCCATAGATTCCTACGAGACAAGAAAGAAGAAAATAACCTATCAGTCCCTCTTAACATTAATTTGTGCCCATAATGGTACTAGAAAACAGTCTTCACCTAAAAGCTGGACAGGTCACTTAGTGAGCAGGCTGCTCATTCACCGATTCAGTACCCGCTGTGTTGATCAGACAGTACACGCCACACGCTGCCCTTCTGGGGCAGCAACGTACTTGCTACGCCAGTGTCAATGGTGACTGTGACTATCATTTAGAACTTGTGCCCACTGACACAAATTCAGAAAAAAAAGCCCTTACATTAAGAGACTACCACCTCATCCCCTGTCCAGACTTGTTATCCATCAAGTGACGGACAAAGGGAGGCGTGTGCTCCTCTCTGAAGTTTCTCAGGGGCAATTCACAGTACTAAGTCCTTCTGGTCCAAGAGCCCCTTTGCACTGCTAGGGGTAAAGGCAAAGCTTTTCTTACTCTTCTAGCAATGAGCTGAGACTTTGAAAGTAATTTCTGTGAGCAGAACAGAAACCAAGAGACAGATATCAAATATAATTTCAAGAGTGACCTCCTAATCAGAACACTAAGACAGTGGTAGACTACTAACATCTGATTAGAGCTGTTTTTTTAGGAAAGAGCTCCCAGAGCCCACCAGATTCAGGCCAAGCTATGATAACACACTCCCTCACACTCACCGTGCTTGTAACATTCCCTTGCACCAGACCTTCAACGAACAGTTGGGATTTGAACTCTTTGACAAATGTCAGCAAAGACTCAAGGGAAAGGCCATTCATCAAAGCTCGGTACTTGTCAATCATAGACCAACGAGCATACTCCAGAATTAAAAGCCGAACATCTCTATACAAAGGACAAGGGAGGAAAGATAAAGGTTTGCATCTTCAAAGTAAGAAATATCTGGTCAAATTCCCACATATGATGTGTTTCTAAAGAGATAACTGCCGGCACAACTTAAGATGGAGAAACAATGTCACAAAATAATCAAAAGGCATTTAATATTGTATGTTAACCAGACAGCAGTGACTCATGTCTGTAATCCATGCTGCTCAGGAAACTGAGGTATGAGACATGAGATTCAAAGCCAATCCAGGCAGCAGAGTCTATAAGACTTTGGGTTTTTTTTTTTTTTTTGGCCAATTCTGGGTCTTGAACTCAGGGCCTGAGTGCTGTCGTCAGGCTTTCTCAAGGCTAGAGCTCTACCACTTGAGCCACAGCACCATTTCCAGCTTTTTGGTATTGAGGAATCAAACTCTGGTCTTCATGCACGCCAGGCAAGCACTCTACCACTAGGCCAAACTCCTAGGCCCAGCCTGTGATACCTTTATCTCAAACCAGACCTTTCCCTACAAAAAACACAACCTCAAAGCAGAGTGTTAACCTTGAGCACAAAAGCTCAGAAACAGCACCCAGGCTCTGAGTTCAAGCCTCAAGACCAGCACCAAAAAAGTTAACATACTTTTTTTTTTTTTTTCAATCGTGGGACTTGGACTCTGGGCCTGGGCGTTATCCCTGAGCTCTTCAGCTCAAGGTTACCACCCTACCCTTTGGGCCACAGTGCCACTTTCCACTTTTCTGGTGGTTAATTGAAGATAAAGGAGTCTCACAGACTTAAGTGCATGGGCTGGTTTTGAACTGGGATCCTCAGATCTCAGCCTCCTGAGTAGCTTGGATTACAGACATGAGCCACTATGCCCAGCTTCACAGTAAAGGAAACCTACTAACCAATAGAACAATGTATTACTTTCCTAAGTTGGGGAAGAAAACATTCAACATAAGATTAACAGATGAGTCAAGCTTACCCAATCACACATTCTTTTAAATCAATTACTGGTATGGTTTGAAGCTTCACTAACATCCATTAATTACTGGAGGCCATTCCCATGGGTATAGGTATAGTATAGGTAGTAACTATAGTCCAAAACCAGAGTAACTTCACCTCCACATCCCTCAACTGTCCCAAATCCAATCTTTAATATCTATGACTCACTATCTTCCTTATATGTAAGACAGAGAAAGGAGTAATGCCTATCATTTATGAGATTTGGGTAAAACTATATGCAAAGTTTTCTGAACAGATCTAGCACATATATCTTCAAAAGATGGATGTTATTACTCTACAACCCTTTAGGAAATTTCATGTGTTACTGGGTTTTCTTTAAGTAGTGTTTCAATAAAGTAGTACTTATACACAATCCAAGAGTTACTAGATATAAACCATATCAATATGGGGTCAGGAGTGTGGCCTACTGATAGAGTACTTGCCTTGGACGCACAAAGACCTGGTTTCAATCCCTCGGTACCACATACATAGAAAAAGCCAAAATGGTGCTGTAGCTCAATTGGTAGAGTGCTAGCCTTGAGAGGATGAGGCTGAATGAAAGGATCTCCAAGATATGGAAACAAGAGCTTTATCTTGAGAGATTATTGTTCTTAATGTACTATGTTATTTCTCTTCTCTTTTGTTGCCCTTTGATTAATCTCATATTGTTACAGTATTGTTACCTGATATATTGTATATATGTTTATTTGAAATAGGAAAAAGAAGGAGGGAAAACAAGATAAGGGGAGGGAGTGGGGAGAGGGAAATGGGGACAAAAACATGAGAAGGGGTATCAATGTGTGAGAAGTAATGCACCTTCTATCTGGCGAATATAACTGTAACCCCTTAAATAAAAAATTTGTAAATTTTAACCCAGAGAAAAAAAATTAAAAATAAAAATATAAAAAGTTGAACCCCACCCCAAAAAAATGATCAAAATGGGAAGGGGAAGCAGGAATAAGAGAGGGGAGGAGAAGGAAGGGAATTTTCCTTCAATTTTCTCTTTATTCTAATGATTTGTTTGGATATTTATTTAACAAATGTTTTTTAAGCATTAAAAAAAGAAGAAGAAAAGAAAAAAACCCAAAGGCAGTGCTCAGGCCTTGAGCTCACGCCCAGGACTGCCCACCCCCACCAAAAAAAAATCAGTAGTTACAATGCTCTTCAATGCTCTTTCCAACTGATATTTGTTTTTTTAATAACATTTTGTGATTTGATTATTAGTTACTATGTAATATCATAATCCCTTCTACTGCTGCTTTCTATTTCTGTTCATTTATAGGCTCATTATAACCAAGTTTTTTAAAAAATAAGGCTGTGCTACTAGTTCACCATTTACAAATGCACAGCAAGAATGTCAAGAAGAGGCCTGCTAGCCATGTGAACTGAGAGCTGTTGTCAGCTCATGAAGCCACAAAGGCTCCACCTGTTTTCTGATTCACATGAAGGTATGTGTAAAAGCTACCATTAACCTTGTGTGCAGGATAAGAATATGCTCTGGTAGAAGGCAAGCCCAAAGCAACTGCCTATTAGAAGGTGTCGACATTGGTGTATGACCTCCTCAGTTGCCTTCTTGTTCTCTTTTGGAAGCTTAATGAATTCTGAATAATTAAAAGCTGCCAAGTAAATAATATGTTGAGTAATTTAATTTCGCTATTCGTCCCATTTTCCCCCAGGAGGTGAAACACTTTTATGTGCCCCAAATACAAACTGATCCTGTGTATACCTACTTGGCCAGAGTTTCAGGCTTTATGAGGATATTAAAGTAGGTCTTCTTTAACTGCTCAGTTATCATTGTAAAGACAGCTGGTGTGGAATTGAACTCAGCCAAGTAGTCAATAATGAGCTGAAATAGTAGCTAAAAAGAAAAAGAGAGAAAAGCAAGTTAAGTGGCAAAGCATGGAAATCCACTGTGGGGAAATGTTTCTCTTTAGTGTTTTACTAGGGGTGAAGATTGTATGAAGAGGTGCTAGGAACTGTAGGAAACATAGAAACACCAACAACTCAAGGAATCATCAAAAGGCTAAAGTCAACATTCACCAAAGGTAGAGTGATTAATCTTCCTTTTATCACTTTACTGAGTATTCTCAAATGAACTTAAATGAATGTAATATTAAGCAGCATCTCCACCACTCCAAAATATGAGTAGTTGGAAGGGCACAGCTTTTACATATTCTGAATCGAACTATCTTATCCACAAACATGAAGGGTTTAACATAGGTCCTATAGTTTCTATTGTTTTCTGCCAGACTGTAAATGGAACATTCATTTCCATTCTTTTGTTTGTTTGGTGCCAGTCCTGGGGCTTGAACTCTGGGCTTGGGCTGACTCAGTTTCTTTTGCTCAAGGTTATAGTGCTCAACCACTTCAGCCACAGTGCTACTTCCAGCTGATTTTTACTGGTTAATTGGCGATAAGCGTCTCACAGACTTTCTGGTGCAGGCTGGCTTCAAACCTCAATCCTCAGATGTTAGCCTCTTGAGTAGCTAGGATTAAAAGCATAAGCCACGGGCACCCAGATTGTTTCCACTCTTTTCTAAAAGATTATTGATACTATCTGAAGACAGCCATTGATTTTCAAACACTCTCAGGACTAGTGATATCACAACAAATTAATTTTTAAACTTAGTAGCATCTTAGGTTTTCTAGAAATATAATCCTATTGTCTGCAAAGAAAAAAGATTTTTCATTCTCAACAAGATGTTATTTCACAGTTTCATTTTTTTTGTAGTAGCCAATACTAATGACAGAGTTATGAAATCATAGGTTATTCTTGGCATGTTCTTGGTTTTAAGTTTGAACAGTTCATTTAATATAACATTTGCTATTTCTGTTTATAATTATATTTAAGTAATTTCACTCCATTCTTGTTTGTTAAAAACGCCAACTTAACTTATCATTTTTTGGCACTTATGACTGTATTCATAATGGTTCTCCTTTAAATTCATGTTATACTCATCAACTTCCTTTATTCTTTTTTTTTTCTTTTTTGTGGGTCATGAGGCTTGAACTTGGTCTCAGTACTGTCCCAGAGCTCTTCAGCTCAAAGCTACCACCCTATCCGTAAGTCAAGCCCTACTTCCACTTCCCCATTTCTAGAGGTTAATTGGAGATGGTCCTTTTGTGCGCAGTTGGCTTTGAATCTTGATCCTCAGATCTCAGCCTCATGTGTAGCTAGGACTATAGGCGTGAGGCACCTGCTCAACTTATGTTTTCTTTTCAATTTGTACCAGGGCTTGAACTCTGGGCGTGGGCACTATCCCTGAGCTCTTCAGCTCAAGGCTAGCAATCGACCACTTGAGCCACAGCATCACTTCCAGTTTTCTAGTGGTTAAATGAAGATAAGAGTCTCACAGGCTTCTGTGCCCAGGCTGGCTTTGAACTGCGATCCTCAGATCTCAGCCTCCTGATTAGCTAGGATTATAGGCATAAGCCACCAGCACCCGTTTTTTGTTGTTGTTGTTGTTGTTTGCCCCACTCCCTCCTGCAGCACTTAAAAGCTTTGATGTTTTGTTTCATTTATTTACTGACTGAAGAAAAGTCTCACTTTCTTGCTCAGGATGTTTTCAAACCAGATCCTCAGATTTCAGTCTCCAGAGTAGATAGGATTACAAGCAAAAAACCTCTAGCACTGAGCTTCTGCTTGTTATTTCTGAGATCAACTTTCATGGACATTTCTGCCTAGACTGACTTCAAACCATGATTCTCCAGGACAGCTAGCATTAGATATGAGTAAATATTTCTTTCTGTGTACAGCATCATGGACCTCTATGCTTGATTCTATAGAACAGAAAACATAAAATGCTATTTTTAAAGCTCCCTATGAGGAAACTTTAGAGTACATATACTTACAGGTAGTTTGTGGTTGAATCCTTTCACTCGAATAATTAAGCCATGTTCTCCAGCTACCAATTTATACTCCAGCTGTGCCACATCAGCTTCATAAGCTGGTTCCGCAAGGTTATGAGTAAGGATGTTGACAAAGATGTCAAAGAGGACTACACTGGGAAGTACAAAATGTAGATTATATCATTAGTTCCTAAGAAAAACATAAATCAGTAGGCTTTTTCTTCAATTTAGAAAAGTTGGACTTTACTAAGGCCTTAATTCTTTACTTCACAATGTACAACACCTGGTACACAAATTTGGCTCAAGGCTTATTCCGGACTTTCTGTTGCAAGTGCATCATATATCTACCTCGAGCAGGGCTTCCCAATCTCACAGAAAATGACAACAGGAGCCAGACAACAGTGGCTCACACTTCAGGCAGCTGTGATCTGAGAACTGAGATCCAAGGGCAGAAAAGTACATGAGACCTTTATGTCCAATTAATAAGCAAAAAGCCCTAAAATGGAGGTGTAGATAATGGTAGAGTGACAATTTTGAGGAAAACAAAACAAAAAAAAAAAAAACCTAAACAACAGCATGAGGCCCTGAGTTCAAACCTCAGTACTGACACACATATATACCAGAGGAAGGTGGGGCAGGGAGAAAGGAAGAGATAGCCCAGACAGAAAAATTCAAGACCCTCATCTCTAATTAACCAACAAAAGAAAAACAAGGACTGTGCCAACCATGAGCAAAACTGCTAAGCAAGAGCACAAGGCCCTGAGGGCAAGACATAAGTACCAGTATATACACAAAATTGTGTATGTGTATGTACAAATGTTCTTTATAATTTTTTTCCCTAAAAAAGAAGACATTAATCTGGGTACCAGTGCCTCATACCTGTAATGCTAGCTACTTGGGAGGCTAGACATCATCCCAGGCAGAAAAGTTCATGAAATTCTTATCTCAAATTAAGTAGAGCTGTGGTTTACAGGGACAATACTCAGGCCCTGAGTTCATGCCCCAGGACATGCACATACACGTGCACATGCACACACATGCACACACGTGCACGAGCACACGAGTATGCATGCGCGCGCACGCGCGCGTGCACACACACACACACACACAAAGACTTACTTTGCTGCAGACTTCTGTATCATAGGTGAGATCAGATGGAAACGTATATAGGCTGAAAAAAGAAGACTTTATTAGCAAACACAAAGATTTATTTTCAAACCCCTGTACAGCAGAAAAAAAAAACAACTAAAAACTTTAAAAGCCAAAAAGCCATAGATAAAATATAGACATACATTAACCAAATATTTTCCCTTAATATGTATTTCAAGTTCTGAATAAACTACCTGTTCTTAAGTCTTAATGATACTTTTGTACCTTTTTTTTCTACACAGTATACTTTTATTCTTAAGGGTTTTCCTTTCGTTTAGTGCTGTTACTGGGGCTTTAATTTGGGGCCTAGGAACAGGGACCTAGTAACAGTTCCTTAGCTCCTGCCCTGCCCCAACCCCCCTCCCTCCAAGACTAGACTTGTATGTACCACATGAGCATGAGCCACAGGTCCACTTCCAGCTTTTTTGTGGTTAATTGGACTTACAGTTAAAAAGTCCCACAGATTTTTCTGCCCAAAACTGACTTTGAACCTCGATTCTCAAATCTCAGCCTTCTAGATAGCTAGGATTGTGTGAACCACTAATGCCTGGTCTCACAAGGTATACAGACACATACAGTGAGGTCTATGAGTATTTGTATTTATCAATGGCTTCACACAGGAAATGTTTACTTAAGTATCATGTCAGGAATATTAATGGAAGAGTCCCAATGTTCACATTGGGAAAATTAGAGCAGAACCTTTTACTTCTTGAATAGTTGTAAATATAGGGTATGTGCCATGCCGGTCAGTAGGGTTCATTTTCTAAGGAAGTTGAATAAACGTTTACATCTTGGGGGCAGGCACAGTGATGCACATGTAACGCACTCTAAAGGTGAAGATCAGGAAGATCACAGTCAAAAAGGCTGGCTGTGATGGCTCACACCTGTTACCCCAGCTTAGGTGGGGAATGTAACTAGGATGATTGTGGTCCAGAGCGGGTCCAGGAAGAAATGTAAGACCCTATTTGAAAAATAAGTGAAGTCTGGAAATGTGCAGAGTTCAAATGCCAGTACCTCCAAGTTAAAACAAGCAGGCAAACAAACAACAAACATTATGTGACATCCTTATAAACCAATATAAGACCAAACACAAAAACTGTAAAATCAGGCATGCACACCTGTAATCCCTGCAAGGGATTCCAGGCCAACCTGGTCTCAATAGTGAGATGCTCAAAAATAAATTGTGAAGGGTTTGTCTTATATGCACCAAAATTAAAAAAGCCAACAAAATTACAGAAACACCTTATTGAGAAAATGTCAAGAATCCTCCACAGAGCCACGCTACAGCTGTGGGTGAAGTCTGGGGCATGGACTATATGGTACTCCGCAAGACGCTTCAGTCTAAGCCCCAGTGTTACACACAAGGATGGACAATAAAGCACAACATAGTTCTTAAAGACAGGAATTTATAGTCTGCTTAATGCTACATTGGGCTTTCTTTATGCTGAAAAGCAAAAATGGCAGAGGGAAGCATAGGAGGCTGGTTTATGCTATTTGCTGTATATAAAAATAATTTTCTTCAACTAGAGTCTATTCCCAATTGCTCAGACTTTTTGCTCTTATATTGCTTTTCATGTTTTTACTACATACTGAAATGCTTAACAAAATAAACTGTCATGTTTCATGCTAAAAAAAAAATAATAATAATTTTCTTCACATAACCTTATTCTGTTTCATTTAAAAATAATAAATAATGCAACCAGGGTGACATTATACAAAAAGAAATATACTCATTACCTGATGAGTCATCACTATGTATATCATCTTAATAACAATAAAATAATAACAATAATAATAATACAACCAACTGGGTAAAATGGTCTGTTTTCATTTATTTGAAACAAAAAAACAATTTATTTCCTAAAAACAATTTTAATATCTTCTGGAAACGAAAGTACCTATATAGATTTCTAGGATTGCACAGGAGCACAATATGAATTTGACAGGAAAGTCCAGAAAAGGTCTATCTTCAAAGTGAAGGGTAAGAGAAAGCAAGCAACAGACATAGGAACAAACGATAATTACAAAGTGAAGTCTCCTTTTAGACTGACAATCTGTTATTACCTTTAGGGATTTTGAATTTGTTGTCTTTCTTATACCACAGGCAACCTTGAGGAGTATTCACAATTTTAACAGGGTATTCTGTTTCAGGGCAATCAAAAGCTTTCAACGTAAAGTCCGTGGCTAACAGAAGAAAAAAAATAATAAGTAATGCATTCAGGTATTTTGACAGGATTCCTAGTAATCTGTTTCTTCATGGCTGAAATAAACCAAATTCTAATTCTAGAGTATAACACACAGCCATAAACTGAATACTCCCATTAAGGGAGTTTCTCCCCAGTACCTCACACCTAGATATCATCAATCTGTGTTCTGTCTAAATGAATTTACTTATTTTGTGCAAATGACCTTCCCTGACTGACTTCTTTCCTTTGGAATAGTGTTTTATAGGCTCAACCACATTATAACATGTATCTGTACTTCCTTTTTCCTTTATGTATGAATAATATTCTAATGTATGCATAAACTATAATTTTGTGTTTTCATCTTTTAGGTATTGCACTATTCAGTGCCATGAAAGAACACACACATGTGCTTCTTTTAAGTGCTTTTCAGTTCCTTTGGATATGTATATGGGAATGGAATTGTTAGAAAATATACTTGAGAAATTAAAATAATCAAGAAGATAATGACAATTTCTTCCCATGAAAAATTACCTATCATATATATATATATATATATATATATATATATGAAAAAGCACAAACTTTAGTTTACTTGCCTACCTAAGAATATTGCTGAAATTCTAAAATTTGATTCATATGGCAATTTGCAAACCAATGTTCTATACAGGTGTATAATGATTGCAATTTTACTGACCTATGTATTTGTTCTCAGCGGGGAGATGAAGATCTGGATTTAATTCAAAATTACTCTTCCACAGTTCAGCCCAAGTATTTTGAATATCTGTAGAAAGTAGAAAAACAAATTTATCCAGCAAATAATACAATGTTCAGAATTCTAACCACAAACCAGTCATCAACTTGGCCTCCAAAAACTGCTTGTGCCACCCGGGCATTGGTGGGTCATTCCTATAACCCAAATTCCTCAAGAAGCTGATATCTGAGGAGCTCATTTCAAAGCCAGTCCAGGCAAAAGAAAAGTCCATGAGACTCAATCTCAGAAGTCAGTCTAGAGATAGGGCTCAAGTGGTAGAATGTTAGCCATGAGCAGAAAATGCCAATCTGAAAAGTACAGGGCCCTGAGTTCAAGGCCTTGGCATTAAAAAAAATAATTCTGCTTTCTCCTATCCATCCACACAATCTATAAGTTTACTTTTCATAGTTTGGTGTCAGCGGCATCACTGTCATCCGGGATACTGTTACAATTCCCAGAATCCCAGGCTCTCTTCAGACCCACTGAATGTTTTTGGTTTCATATGGTTTTTAAGATAGGGACTTGTTGTATGTCCTGGACTGGCCTTGAACTCTCAATCTGCTACCTCTGTCTCCCAAATGGTAGGGTAAGGTTACAGAGTCTACTACCACTCCTGAGCAGAATCTGTATTTTACTAAGATCACCAAGCAATATATACATGTACACTAAATTTAAGAGGAACTTTTCTAAACCAAACCAAGGTAAAAGTTTACCCGCCAAATACCAAAACAACATTTTGTTTTACTATTTCTCTCTATATATATATTTTATATATATACAAACACAATAAAAACAAACTTCTTACAAAGTACAATAAGCAGTCTTCATTTTAAAAATTTTAAAATATACAAAAACATTAAATACCCATAAAGAATAAAAGTTCCAAGAAAATTAGATATACTTAAATATGGGACAATGGTTAAGATTTTTTACCTTCTATGCTATATTGAGTTCCAAACCACTTTTCTTTGAGGTTACATTTTCCCTCATTAGCACCAGACAGTAGAACAAGATTTGCTTTTTGAGGAACTAGCTGATTAAGGGCTTCAGCAATGACCTAAAGAAAGTGAGGAAGGAAGGATAAAGGAAGGGAGACACATACAAAAACAATTTTAACCTATGTTTCTATTAAAAGGGAAAAGTGGGACCAAGAGTTTGGCCTAGTGGTGGAGTGCTTGCCTAGCATGCACAAAGACCCAGGTATAACTCCTTGGTACCACATACATAGAAAAAGCCAGAAGTGGTGCTGTGACTCAAGTGATAGAGATCTATCCCTGAGAAAGTGCAAAAAAGTGCCCAGGCCCTGAGTTCAAGCCCTGAACCAAAAACAAAAACAAAAAGGGGAAAGTTACATTGTTAGACATCCTGCAGATAGATCCTAGCATCCTGAAGATCCTAGCATCTTGATGCTCAATGAAAAATGTACAGTCCAGCGGGGCACAGTGGCTCACGCCTGTATCCTAGCTACTCAGGAGGCTGAGATCTAAAATTCAAGGTTCAAAGCCCAAGCACAAAAGGACTCTTATCTCTAATTAACCTCCAGGAAATGGGAAGTGGGGCTTGTCTCAAGGGTAGGGTGGTAGCCTTGAGCTGAAGAACTCAGGGACAGCACTCAGGCTGAGTTCAAGATCCATGACCCACCACAAAAAAAAGAATGCACAGTCCATAAGCACCTGAATTTACAAAGGTCCATTAGTTTATTAGTATTTCAAAAACCTTATCATCAGTTTTATTGAGCTGTTACAATTCACAAATATCAAGTGTGTGTCTGTGTGTGTGTCTGTGTGTGTGTGTGTATTTTTTTTATTTTATTTTTATTTTTTTGCCAATCTTGGGCTTGGGCTCAGGTTCCCTGAGCCCTGTCCTTGCATTTTTCTCAAGGCTAGTGCTCTATCACTTGAGCCACAACATCACTTCTGGCTTTTTTCTATGTATGTGGTACCGAGGAATTGAACTTGGGTCTTCGTGCATGCTAGGCAAGCACTCTACCACTAGGCCAAACTCCCAGTCCCAAGTATATTTTTTGATAAATCTCTAAATAGTATTTTTCTTGGAAATTACGTATTTTAGATGTTTCAACGCTTGAAAAAGTTTTAAAAATTATATTCAAAGGTGAACATGTAAGAAAATCATGAAAAATTATCCACAGAACTATTTAATAACAAAATATAACCAAATTTTCTCCATTCTCAGTTCTTTTTACATACTTTTTATGCCATAAAGGTATGGTAAAAAGTATGAAGCCTTTTTCATACTCCTCTTTCTCTAAAAGCAAGTTTTAAAAGTAAAAACCTCCTTACTTCTGGCTTGTACTCAAAAAGAAGCTGATCTCCAGTGAGAAAGTCCTGCAGTGGGTATAGCTGCATATTTTCACACATGTTTTCCACATACTCAACTGGATCTGTCTGTAAAGAGGTTAAAAATTATTTCATACCAGAACCCCCTCATCATACTTATTTTGTCACAATGAAATCAAAAGCTTCAGAACATATTTAGATACATTTTCAACTTACAAATATGATGCACCCATTCCCAGGATGTATACTGAGCTCAACAATTACTTTGTTCCAGACATGTCACAATCTCTTCATGAAAGTACTCATTAACACTTTGCTAACTTTCTACCTATCGTGTGACTGCAAGCCCAATAAAGACCTTCCATCAAAACAAAATGTGTGATTAGATAAACATATTGAGAAGTAGAAAACAAAGTGATTACAGAAGACTGGGACAAGGGAGATGGAGAGAAGACTGTTAACAGATACCACTAAATAGGAGTAAAAATTTTTAAATAGTAGGAAAACTGGTTAACAATTTGCTGAGCTGGGTACCAGTGGCTCATTCCTGTAATCCTAGCTACTAAGGAGGAGCCATCCCAGGCAGTAAAGTCCATAATATTATTTCCAATTAACCACTCAAAAGTCAAAAAGTGGAGAAAAAAAAAATTCACAGGGACAAGCCAGGTAATAGTTTCTTAGTCCTGTAAACTAAGAGGCTAAAATCTGAATCAAAACCAACTCAAGTAGGAAACATCTGTGAGACTCATCTCTAATAACCAGGAAAAAAAAAAAAAAGCCAAAAGTGGAAGTATAGCAAAAGCAAAAAGTGGTAGAGCAACAGAATTAAGCAAAAAGTTCGGGGACAGTTTAAGCTCCAGGACCAGCATAAAAACAAACAATAAAACTATTATATGGGGGGCCAGGAGTTTGGCCTAGTGGTAGAGTGCTTGCCTAGCATACACAAAGACCTAGGTTCCACTCCTCAGTACCACATACATAGAAAAAAGCTGGAAGTGGTGCTGTGGCTCAAGTGGTAGAGCACTGCCTTTAGGAAAGCCCAAGGGCAGTGCTCAGGCCCTGAGTTCAAGCCCCAGGACTAGCCAAAAATTATTATATGGACTGTTTTATTTCCCTGTTAAAATTCCACTGTAACAACTATATAGAGATTATGTAAAAGAATGCCTTTTTAGCAAATATATGCTTAAAAAAAAATTCCAGGTGAGGTATCATAGTTATCAAATGATTCAGTGAAAACAGAAAGGGGAGAGAAAAGGAGAGAGGGGTGAAAAGAGGGTTGGGGAAGGGAAGGGAAAGGAGAGGAAGGGGGGGGGAAAGGGAAGAGAAGGGAGGAAAAATATTATCAATTGGCTAATCTAGGTAAGGAACATGCCACTAATGATCATTTCACTACAAGGACAATTTTTCCAAAAGTGTAAAAAGTTTAAAGGATGAAGTACTTATTCTGAGGAGTGGTCTACAGGACTCAAGTCTTCAAAGAGACCCAAAGCACAACCATATTAGAACCAAAACAAACCTCTCTGTTCTAAACTACACTCTTTACCTTTCAATGTTATGCTTTCCTACATTCTTTTTTTTACAAGCATATAACCAAATCTTGTCCAAGCTATACTTCTATGTTTGTACTTAGAGCTTTGGGTAGTAGAAGAGATTGAAATCAATATCAATGCTTTCTCATCTTAGGCAGGCACTCTACCTCTTGAGCCCTTACTGCCTCTTGAGCCCTTACTGCTTTTATTCTCCAAGTGAAATCTTGCTTATTTCTTGGTCTGGCCTGGAATCTTAATCTTATTTACTCTTCTGTGAACAAAGCAAAGAAGCCTAGCTTTTTATTAGTTGAGATAGGGACTCTTGGACTTTTTCTTGGGCTGACCTCAAGTTGCTATCCTCCTGGATTTCTGCCTTCTGAATTGCCAGGATTACAGGTGTGAACCACTATGTGCACCCAAACCTTATGTTCTGAGAGTAAATTCAATTCAAATTTACCACATTCATGACTTCTTCATTCTATATCAATCAAGGGAAATGATCCCAGTTCACTTCCAAGTTCAAAGTTCAGTATTTCTAACACGATACATTAAGATTACTATATATTACTTTATACAATGTCCTCATAATATTTGAATTCCTAACCAAATATATCGTAACTCTACATGAATAGTTATCAAAATGACAGGCAAGACAGATTACATATATAAGTGACTACACACATAAATGACTGTCATCTGCCTAATCCTGTCATTGTAGCTCAATATAAATACTTAAAACATAAGAGTTAATTTTCAGACAGCCTCAATGCCACAGTTAGACTCATGTGACAGAGAACAGCAGAATTAAAACTCCAGTGACACTTCCAAAAAAGAGGAACAATGTCCTCAACAGTTTCAACTTAGCCACAGATAATACTCAAAAAGAATTTGACTTTCATACCTGTTCCTGATAATGAAATTCATTATCTTCAATTTTCTGGATCTCTTCAAAAATTCTGTGGAAAAAAAAAAAGCAACGATAACTAGAAGATTCATTAAAATTTTTCACTAGAAAAATCAATAAGGAAAAGAACAGCATAAAAACAAAGGGATTAGCTAAATAAATATAAAACCTTAGTGTACATTCACATACAGAGGGATGAAGATAGAGAGCCAATAAAAGAAACAGAGTAGGAAATGCCTGAAATCCCATACTGAAGGACTAAAGCATGTACCATCAGCCTGAAAAAGTATTGATTCCTGGCTTCATTTTAAGAAGTGTATATTAGCTAGACCAATATACAGGCTCATGCCTGTAATCCTAGCTACTCAGGAGGCTGAGATCTGAGAATCAAGATTCAAAGCCAGCCAAGGCACAAAAGGACCTGAGACTGTTATATCCAATTAACCTCTAGGAAATGGAAAGTGGGGCTTGGCTCAAGGGTAAGGGTAGCTCAGGAACAGTGCCCAAGCCTTATGACCTACAAAAAAAAAAAAAAAAAAAAAAAATTTACCTTTTTTCTGGACCGAGCTTCTGCAGCATTTTTAAATACTGAAAAACGGTATGTGCAACCTGAAAACAAAGGATCTCAGTATTAATCTTTCACTTAATGAAATAATACCTATATAAAAGAAAAATAACTCCATTTTAATTATTTACCTCATAGAAATGTTCATAACCCTCATCAGTCAATGTAATAGAAATGCTGAATACTGAATAAGTAGAATTTTGTTCAAATCCTGTTTCACCATTTCCGCCAAACAATGCAAGAGCCCAGCACCTGTAGTTGGGGAAATTAATGCGATTAATATTCTCTGGATTGATAGTCTACAAATCCTTAATATGAACAAAACAGATAGGCTTCCTATATGAAGTTTGGGAACTTCAGCTTTTTATGTAAATATATACTTTCTAACAATTAGTTTTGGGGATTTGAGGGTTTTTGTTGTTGTCATTGTTTTTGGTCAGCTATGGAGCTTGAATTCAGGGCCTGGACACTATCCTTGAGCCTCTCTGTGCTCAAGGCTAGCACTCCACTACTGGAGCCATAGCATCACTTCTAATTTTTGGGCTGGCTTCAAACCATGATCCTCAGATCTCAGCCTCCTGGCCTCCTGAGTAGCTAGGATTACAGCTTGATCTACACTGGTATGTGCTCTCTCTGTCTCTGTCTCTCTGACACACACACACACACACACACACACACACACACACACACACACACACACGCACACACGAGCTTGAACTCAGGGCCTTGAGCTCTCACTTCCCAAAAGACTTGTGTTGGGCTCAGAGCCTGAGCTATGTCTTTGGGTTTTCTTAAAGATAGAACTCTACCACATGAGCCACATACCACTTCTGACATTTTTTTCTATGTATGAGGTTCCAAGGAATCAAACCTGTGTCTTCATACATGCTAGGCATGCACTCTTACCCCTAGGCCAAATTCCCAGCCCAACAATATGTTTTAAAATGCAGATTTTATGACAGTTTTGTTTGATTGTCTTTGTATTGCCTGGGATTGAACCCAGAGTCCCATGGGTGCTACACAACTGTTCTACCACCACTAAACTATATCCTAGTTCTAAAATGCAGGTTTTAAAAGCACAAGTCCTCTCAGGAAACTGCTTCAAATTTGGGAAAAGATGACAGCCTTCACTAGGAGGAAATAACAACCATCTTTATTTGTTCAACAGAGCAGTTTTATGAAATTAGAGCAATCCTTATTGAAGAAAATAACACAAAATATTAATGTATGGCTGCCATGACACATTGCACTTATCATTTTTGCTGTTTCCCAGAAGAAACCATAAAGATCATCAAACACTTTGCATCGTACAATGTAGTCTAGTAACTCCACCCTGTTTCTCTGAATTTCCAGAACACATCAATATCTTGAATTGTTCTTTGCATTTCTCATCTATCTTGCCATTCTCAAATTAATGTATAGAAAAACCAAATAAAAAATTACTCTAATGTTTTCAACTTGATTCTAAATTTATATTTCCATTTTTCACTTCAGATCCTTAAACAAGTACTTAAATGTACTAAATATACTCTGCTAATGTAGCTACATATACTTTTCACATATACTTGCACATGTTTTTTGTTAAAGTCCACATTTTGAGTTGGGATGTCTGGAAATTCACAACATCTAAATAACTTCCTTATTATTATCAAATTCAAATTCTTGATTAGGAATAAACTTTTCATGAAATCTACCTCTAACTAATTAATGTAAGCTAACGAAAAGAAAAAGAACTATAATTTAATTCAGGAATCTACTGGTTGCATTAATGATTTTTTAAAATTTGTGTACTTATTTTCAACAGGTGTTAAAAAATAGCTTGTGAGGAAATACAAAAATATAATGCAGCCATTAAAACAATATACCCATTAGCAGTTGTTAATACGACTATAATTAACCTACAAAATTTGATTCTGGACCACTTAGTAGTTAAACCAAAAAAAAAATTATGTAATATTTACTGGCTATTATTTCTCAGAGATTGCCATACTAAAAACACATAATAGTTGAATACTTGCTTTTTTCTAAGATAAGAAAGAATGCTGCCTTTGCCTTCATGTCCAACCAGCCAGGAAATATAATGAAGTGGCTTTACTCTTAAAAGAAAAAAACAAAATTAAAGGTTAGAAATTAAAAGAATCAAGGTTTACATTAGAAAGTATTTCCTAAGAGTTTAAGATTTTAGATCATAATTAACAGCTTCTCTTTACAAATCCCCTAAATTAATTACAAACATAAAATTATAATGAACTTAATACCCGGACCAAAAAAAAAAATATTAAACCACTTGACCTGAAACCAATGAATCACAACAATTTTAAACCAAAATTTAAGACTATTTCCCTTGAAAAACAAACTTCTCTTTTCATGGCAAAATCTTTCAAATTGAAAGTAATTCAGGTATCATTTTGGAACTTAATAAGGATACAAATCAATGTCTGTAGACAAAAGCTTTACAATAAAACCTTTCAGTACATGGGGATCTTTTGATAAGTTACTCTAAAACAAATCCGTTCTACTTTCAAATCTGTTCTACTTTCAAATAAACTAGGATCTTGAATAAAACAATCCTACCAAATTTTATTTGAAAATGTATTTCCACCAAAGCTAAGATACACAAAGAAAGTTAGAAAATCAAATTAGGTTACAGAACTTGAAAGAAAGAGATGGATGGATGGATGGATGGAAGGGAGGGAGGGAGGAAGGGAGGGAAGGAAGGAGGGAGAGCAGGGGAGGGGAAGGGAAGGGAAAAAAATCAGATTTTGCTCAGTTTGGTGTCAAACTCCTACCTCAACCAGACTTCCTGCCTCAGCCTGTACTGCACATAGAGCTATAGGTACTTGCCACCAAGTCTACCATCTTGAAATGCTCTTAAAAATCAAGAGCCAATACTATGATTTTAACTCTTTAAGTAATTGTCAAAGCTCACACAACATAGAGTAGAATATGAGTTGAATTACATGTATACAAAGATGGGCATGGCTGTATAAGGAAGTTTATGAACCCAGCCATTCACATTTCCATCTAAACAAAGCCCACTGTAGTATATTTGGAGGGACTGCACAGTATTTGGAACTCTACAGGGATATTTCTTCACGATAAAATATGGTTCCTTAAAAAAACTAATTTAGGGGCCAGGGGCATGGTTAGGATTAGAGGTGTAAACCATCGCACCAGCTTACCTGTATTATTCTTGTACCAAATAGCAAGCAGACAAATAAGTTTCTCTTCTTTCTCATTAGAAAGACATGTTTTTGTTAGTTTAGGAAACATGTTTGAAATGTATGTGTGCACTTAAAACATTTTTTATTGAACTCAAAGAAGACTTGTATCCTTTTTTTTGTTTGTTTGTTTTGGTCGGTCAAGGGGCTTGAATGCAAGGCCAGAACATTGTCCCCTGAGCTTTCTTGCTCAAGGCTAATCTTGCTCAAGGCTAATGCTCTACCACTTGTTACAAGGACTTTTCTGCCCAGGCTGGCTTCAAACAGTGATCCTAAGGATCCTTCGATTTCCTGTAATCCTAGGATTATAGGCAATAGCCACAGTGCCCAGCTTTCCTTCTCTTCTTATGTGTGCATGTCCTAATATTTTTATTTTGCTGGTAGTTTTTCTAAGAAACAATTTTTGTCAATTCACCTGCATTTAGTAATAAAGCAGTTTTAGGCATCAACTGATGTTTTATTAGAAACTACTTAGCCTACCTGGAGCAGTGGATCATGCTTGTAATCCCAGCTACTCAAGAGGCTGAGATCTGAGGATCAAGGTTCAAAGGCAGCCCAGGACACAAAAGGAAAGAGTCTCATCTCCAATTAACCTCTAGAAAATGAGAAGTGGTACTTGGCTCAAAAGTAGGGCGGTGGCTTTGAGCTGAAGAGCTCAGGGACTGTGCCCAGGCGAGTTCAATCCCCAAGACTCACCAAAAAACAAACAAAAAAAAAAAAAAACCTTCTTAGCCTAAGCTATATTGTCCATATATACATAAGTTGAAATATATATATATACTCACATCAAATCTGCCTAAATTCACTTAAGTAAGCTCTCAGGCCTTACGCTATTTGACTTGACTTTTTAACAACCAAAACTGTAAGCTAATTTTTGTACTAAAAACACTAATGAATAAAATTTAAGATTCAGTCAATAATTTCAAAGGTTGAGGAGAAATAACTACTTAATTTATTTTTAAATTCAAAAAAGACAATAAAATACAGACCAATATTTGAAAATTTCAAGAGTAAGTAAGTTCCAGGTTACCAAACACCCGTGTTTATACATCCAGAACCCCAAAACCTAAACGATTTATATATAGCATGCTTGAATATTCAAATCTTATTAAGTATCTAATAAAATAAACTTTTCCTTCAACTCTTACCTGTAATGTTGCTGTTGAGGAGGAAGTGCCCATGTGATGGTCAGAGCGTGGATTTTTCTGATTGGAATAACTGAACAAAAATATTTTCCACAAGAACAGATGTAAGTATTTCATTACAAGTTTTACTACATTAAAAGAACAATCTTAAATATAGTTCATCCTCCATTAAAAGTACAAAGGTTTAAAAATGCATTTATTATGTCAAGTTGCCAATTTTCTAACTTGAATAATGCAATCTATAAATTTCTTTATTTGGTTCTACAGATAACGTTGGAATAAAAGAACAATGAAAACACGAAATACCACTAAATGATAAATCTCTTCTTTAAGAGCTTAAAGATCCATGGCAAAAATCTAGCCCTGCCATTTTCTTGCTATGTATGCTTACATGACTTGAAAAAACACACACACACACACATACACTTGTATTTCAATCTTTATGAATCTGTTTTCTCAAGGTAAAATAAATGCACTGGGTAAAGTACTTCTAATATTCTTCCTTATGCTATTATATTATACGTCTATGCATAGAAAATCTAAAACAAGAACACAATAGAAAACAATCTGTCTCTTGGAAGTCATCTTAATAGAACAGTAGAAAGTATCTTACAACAGTTACTGATTGGAGGAAGGGAAGGAAGAAAAGGGAAATAGGACAAAAGAGTAAAGAAGATGTAATACAAAAGAGAAATAAGTCTATGATATATAAATCTATAAATCTGTAATTAAAAAGAGCAAAGAAGCTGGGGCCAGTAGCTCAGGCCTATAATCCTAGCTACTCAGGAGAGTGAGACAAGAAGGGTTTAGGTTCAAAGACAACCCAAGCAGGAATGTCCCTGACTGTCTCCAATTATCCAGCAAAACGCCAAACTCGAGATGTTCTTCAAGTGGTTGAGTACCAAGTGTGAGTGAAAAAGCCAAGCAAGAGCTCTAGGCCTGAGATCAAGCCCTGGACCAAATACACACACACACACACACACACACCAAAAAATAGTAAATTAACAATGTTTCTCCAATAGTATGAGCAAATTGGTATGTAAATTATAACTGCATAAAAACTCATTGTGTACTTATAGTAGAGGATGTATATATTATAAATGTGAATATAATAGCGGCTTAAAGGTACAGTGCTTGCCTGGCATGCATGAAGCCCTGAGTTCAATTCCTCAGTACCACAGATAGAAAAAGCTAGCACTCAAATGATAGAGTGCTAGCCTTGAGCAAAAGAAGCTCAGGGATAGTACCCAAGTCCTGAGTTGCAAGCCCCAGGACTGGCGGGGGGGGGGGGGGGGGGGTAGATAAGAAATTGCTTAAAATTTCTTCCATAGTAAAATTTCCTAGAGATCTATCAATGTATATGATAACTAAAATAAAAATAGTGTTATTGAGAGCTGGCGGTATAAACTAGTGATAGAATACATGTTTGGAATGTCCAAGGCCCTGGAGTATTGATGCTCAAGACCAAAGAAAAGAAATAATATTAGGGCCGGGAATTTGGCCTAGTGGTAGAGTGCTTGCCTAGCATGCACAAAGGCCCAAGTTCGATTCCTCGGTACCACATACATACAAAAAAGCTGGAGTGGTGCTGAGGCTCAAGCGGTAGAGCTCTAGCCTTGAGAAAGCCCAAGAACAGTGTCAGGCCCTGAGCTCAAGCCCAGGACTGGCAAAAAAAAAAAAAGAAAAGAAAAAAGAAATAATATTGCCAAAGCTATGGAGATGGACCTGACTCACTGCAGAGCTGTCTTCAATGTTTGTGAAATTCAGTGCAAGATTTAAAACTGGGGACTTCCTACCATATTCTAAATATTTAAGTGTTAAAAAAAAAAATCAACCTCAAGGGGCAAGAGTGCTTGCCTAGCATGCACAAACACCCCGGTTCGATTCCTCAGTACCAGAAATGGTGCTGAGGCTCAAGTGGTAGAGCTCTAGCTTTGAGAAAGCCCAAGGACAGTGCTCAGGCCCCGAGTTCAAGGCCCAGGACTGGCAAAAAAAAAAAAAACATCAAGTTATTACATGTATTTTACCTTCCTGTTTTTACAAATATAACTTTCATAATATATACAATTCCAAATGGAAAGTAACATGAATGAAAACTGATGGCTGTCATAGTGTAAAGGACATATACATTCAATTACTGAAATGATCGAATTTTCTGCTGATGAGTTAGTGAGGTTTGAATAATAAACTGCAAATATATATTTATTCATATAATTTACTTTTATTATCAACTTACAAATTAGGTTGCCATGAGGATAATTTATTTCATAACCCAGAGAATCATATAATTACTTAAATAAAAAAATAACATTTGAGAAGGCTATTTCAATTGCAATGTATTTTTACCTACAAATGTAATTTAAATAAATAATCAAAATAAAGTTATCTTTCAAAAAGAGATCTCAGGCCGAGCGCAGTGGCTCAAGCCTGTAATCCTAGCTACTCAGGAGACTGAAATCTGAGGATCAAGGTTCAAAGCCAGCCCAGGCACAAAAAAACCTGAGACCCATCTCCAATTAACCTCTAGAACATGGGAAATGGGGGGTTGGCTCAGGGTAGGGTAGTAGCCTGGAGCTGAAGAGTTCAGGGACAGTGCCCAGGCTGAGTTCAAGCCCCATGATCCACAAAAAAGAGAGAGAAAGAGAGAGAGATCTCGGGCCAGGCATTTGACCTAGCAATAGAGTGCTTGCCTAGTATGCACAAGGACCTGGGTTTGATTCCTTGAGCTACATACATAGAAAAAGCCAGAAGTAGTACTGTGGCTCAAGTGGTAAACCACTAGCCTTGGGGAAGCCCAAGGTCAGTGCTCAGTCCCTGAGTTCAAGCCCCAGGACTGGCAAAAAAAAAAGTGCTCTCTATCTCCAATTTGATCGCTATCTCCAAATGACTTTAAGGTCATTCTCATTTAGTTAACAATTTTATAATAAAAGAATATAACTGACAGTGTTATCTATTTTTTTCTCCTTTAAATGCAAACAAGAGCAGAATATATAAAAAAAGAATACAAAAGGTGAGGAACAAAGGGAACGAAAGTAAATCAAGAAGGTAAATCAAGATGCCAGAATCAACCAACAACCTGTATCTTGTCAGTGGCCTGCTAGCTATCACTGATTGGATCTCAATAGCTCACATACTCCCTTTTCAATAGTTACATTTTCTGTTGTGTTAACATTTTCAAAGAAAACTGGTGATCTTAACCAAGTTTTAGAGAATTTGCTAACATTATTTCACATAGTTTTAAACCTTAAGTTCACAAACCTCTATAAAGTTTGTTAAATGCTGGTGTGTCAAATGGATCCGTTAAATGGCCAAAGTTTGGTTTGGGTAACCCACTGAAAATAAAACAAACACATTAATATTTAATTAGCCAAACATATCATTAGAAATGTCTGATACTGATTCTACACACTGCTAGCTGGAAAGCATTCTAAGCATGAGCAAATAAATGGTAAGGAAGCTGCAAAAAATCCCACTATGTATATCCTACTCTTAACCTCAGCCTCAAAAACCAAGATGTGTTAGTAACTTAGATAACTAACGGAGCCTTCTTTCCCAATATTTACTGCCTCTATCAGTCTATAAAAAGTCATTTCAACTAGAAGTTACACTTTTCAAAATTCAGCCAGGTGCTGGTGGCTCACCCCTGTAATCCTAGCTACTCAGGAGGCCGAGATCTGATGATGGTAGTTCAAAGCCAGTCCAGGCATGAAAGTCTGTGAGACTCTTATCTCCAATTAACCACCGAAAAACCAGAAATGGCGCTATGGCCCAAGAGTAGAGCGCTAGTCTTGAGGTGAAGAGCTCAGGTACAGTGCCCAGGCCCAGAATTCAAGCCCCAGAACCGACCAAAAAAAAAGCAAATATATATATGGAGTAGGCAGGTATAAAACACTACATTAGGTAATGTGGTATTTTAATGACTTTGTCCCTCAAACAATTTTACAAATTGTTTGCAAAAAGAACAAAGATCAGTACAAATCAGTATTGCCTCAAATAATTTTTTGGGGGGGTGGGGGAAGGTTGGTTGTGGGGCTTGAACTCTGAGCCTGGGCATTGTCCGTGAGCTCTTCACCTCAAGGCTAACATGCTACCACTTGGGCCATAGCGCCAATTCTGGTTTTCTAGCCTTTTAATTGAAATTAAGAGTCTCATTGACTTTCATGCCCAGGCTGGCTTTGAATCTTGACCCTCAGATCTCAGCCTCCTGAGTAGCTAAGGATTACAGGTGTGAGCCACCTCACCCAGCTTAATACGTAATATTTAAGAAAAGTCTTTAGGCTATGACTCTATAGACATAATGTTTTATTTCATAAATTAATATGTATCTATGATATAAAAACCCTTAGCCTAATTTTGATTATGTTCTAAAAACTAAGTGCCAGTGACTGTATATAGAGATTCCCTTCTTGAATACTTGTTTGTTAAACATGTCATTTGAAATATGATGTAAAAATCAATGTGAATAAATTCTTTAATAAAAAAAAAAAAAGAAGGGGCTGGGAGTTTGGCCTAGTGGAAGAGTGCTTGCCTAGCATGCACAAAGACCCAGGTTCGATTCCTTAGTACCTCACACACAGAAAAAAGCTAGAAATGGTGTTGTGGCGCAAGTGGTAGTAGCGCTAGCCTTGAGCAATCCCAAGGACAGTGCTCAGGCCCGGAGCTCAAGCCCAGGACTGGCTAAAAAAAAAAAAGACTTTAGGGCTGTGAGCATGGCCTAGTGGTAGCGTGGTCACCTAGCATGCACAAAGCCCTAGGTTCGATTCCCTGGAACCACATACACAGAAAAAGTCAGAAGTGGTGCTGTGGCTCAAGTGGCAGAATACTAGCCTTGAGCAAAAAATGTCCAAGGACAGTGCCCAGGCCCTGAGTTTAAGCCCCAAAACACCTTAATGAAATGCCTCTGGTCTCTCCCTCTCTCTATAGATATATATATATGTATATACATACAGATATATGTGTGTATATATATATACAGATATATCTATATATATATACAGATATATCTGTATATATATACATATATATATATATATCTATAGAGAGAGAGGGAGAGAGGGAGAGACAGATATAGACATATCATTTTTTCCCACCTCTATTTTCTGGTCACTAATGAGGCTTGAACTCAGGGCCTGGGCATTGTCCCGAGTTCTTTTGCTCAGTGCTAGCGCTCTATCACTTTGAACCACAACGCCACTTCTGGTCTTCTGGGGGTTAGTCTCATAGACTTCCCTGACTGGGCTGGCTTTGAACACTGATCCTCAGATCTCGGACTCCTGAGCTAGAATTGTAAGCATGAGTCACTGGCACCCAGCTGGCTAGTCAGTGTATTTTCTTAGCAAAGTTTCACAGGCAAAGACATTCCCATCTGTCATTTAATGTTTCTATAGCTTACTCACTTCTTATGAGAAACATAAAAAACAAAATAACCCTATAAATTTAGCACAGCTTTCACTACTTTTTATATGTGAAAAGTACTACTAATTATCTGAAAATTTACTTAATGCCAAGATAATAACCAACCAGATGTTTTTACATATCATCCTACATTTTAAGTTAATTTTTCTTCACAAGTTTAATAATTATGTATAAGAATGATAAATTGAATTTATTAGGGTTTACTCACCTGATGTAAGTACAAAAAACTGATTTGTCATTTTAGTAAAATAACGAAAACTGAGAATAAAAAATTGTTAGAGTAAAATTTTTGTATTTGTAGTAAAAATATAATTGTGCCCAGCACTCAAAGTTCAAAGCCACGAGACTCTTATATACAAAACTGGAAGTGGAGCATGTGCTCAAAGTGGTAGAATGCTGGTCTTGAGCAAATAGCTAAGTGAGAGCACCCAGGCCCTGAGTTCAAGCCCCATAACCAACCAAACAAAATATATTTGATGAACTTAGAATATCTGTAATATTTTGATGGATTTAAAGACAATGTATTTAATAGCATCCTAAACTGAACAGAGGGTTTCTCAGTTTTCTTGCTCACAGCAGGGCTCTACTAATTGAGCCATAAGACCAACAATATCTAATGAAAGATAATTAGGTTCAACTACATGAAGTATGGAAAGTCAGCCACTGTCTTATGAGATTTTTTTTTCTTTTTATGTGGAAGAATATTCCATATTCCAAACACTAAACCTTTAAAAAAACAAAACTTTATCACCCAATCTGTCACAAGACAAGAGCCTAAATATATTCTACCTCTTTTTTTTTTTTGCCAGTCCTGGGCTTGAGCTCAGGGCCTGAGCACTGTCCTTGGACTTTCTCAAGGCTAGAGCTCTACCACTTGAGCCTCAGCACCACTTCCGGCTTTTTTAAGTTAAAAAAAAATGAACAAAAGAAAATAGCCCTTGAGACTCAGAAAAAGGTATTGAAAGATGTGGGATTTATAAAAAACATCTTACTTGTTTGGTATCTGAGAGAAGATTTCAGTCACCCACTTTTCCAAAGTATCCAGTGTTTCTTTTAAAAAAAGCAGAGGAAGAAAAGGGGGATATACAATACTGTTATTCAATGTAGAAAGGCAATTCAAATTTTCACAAATCTTTAGCTATAAGACTGAGATATTTTTATTTGGACATTACCTGCCCATACTTAACCAGTACTCAATAACAGAAAGATAACAGGTTCTTGCGTTGTTGTTGTTGTTATTGTTGGTTTTCTTGGTGGGTCATGGGGCTTGAACTCAGCCTGGGCACTGTCCCTGAGCTCTTCAGCTCAAGGCTACCACACTACCTCTGGGCCTAGGCGTTGTCCCTGAGCTCTTCAGCTCAAGGCTACCACTTTACCCTTGAGCCAAGCCCCACTTCAAGTTTTCTGGAGTCTCCAGGATCTATGGAATTTAGATTATATGTGATTCTCATAAAAACTCTTGTTCGTGGGCCGGGAGTTTGGCCTAGTGGTAGTGCTTGCCTAGCATGCACTCGATTAGATTCCTCAGTACCACATACATAGAAAAGCCAGAAGTGGTGCTGTGGCTCAAGTGGTAGAGCACTAATCTTGACAGTGCTCAGGCCCTGACCTACAAGCCCACGACTGACAAAAAACAAAACAAAACAAAAAAACCCTCTTGTTCATTCAGATTTTTTGCAGTAAGCATTAATATGGTCTCATCTGTTAGAAGAAAAAACTGAAAAATAGAATAACTAAAGTCATATATATATAATAATCTGAAACACAATTATAAATTAGCTTACAGGACAAATGTGGACTTGCCATATTTTAATAAATGTAAAAGCAAATTTTAAAATAGCTGTGTATAAGTGCAAGTGCACCAGTAACAACGCAAACAAACCTTGTTGTCAAGTGCATATCTGAGAAACTATAAGGGCTATAATAGATAATATTACCTTTGGATTGAACAACTAAAGTCATGTAATGAGCAGAGTAGTAACGCATCCAGAATTCTCTCAGTCTGGCATGGGTATCAATATTATTCTTTTTTGGTTCATGCTTGAGAGTTTCAGCATTACCTGTAAAAAGATGAAAAGAATTATAGGAGTAGCTATGTTTACTCTGTTAAGCATCTTCTGTACCAACAATGTATGTTCTGGTACTCTACCTGGCCTATGAAATAGCACAAGTAACACAAGAATTTTGAACTAATGTGTATCACTAATGTAAGAAAAACATACTTTAATGTAGATTTTATTACATAATAAACTCTCTGGTAGAGAATAACTCAGTAAGAGACAGTGGTTGCCTCCGCTTATTTGCCTAATAGTTTAATGTCCAATTCATGTTTTCTCTCTAAATTATGCTACAAATATTCCACTAATTCTTAAAAAAAATTAAGCAAAATGTCATGTAATATGTATAAAAATTGTTATAAAATACTGTAAAACATCCTGCAAATTAATATATGCATTATCTCATCCCATTTTCTACTCCATGATGAATAGAATTAACATCAAGGCACAGCTGAATTTTACCACCAATAAAAAGCCTTTATGAAAAAACAGGAAAAAAAGATGAGAGGAAGGGAGGGAGGGTAGCTAAAAATGTGGCTTAGTGGTAGAGTGCTTGCCTAGCATGCATGAAGCCCAAGCCCAGGGTTCAAATTCCTCAGTAATACATAAACAGAAAAGGCTGGAAGTGGCGCCTGTGGCTCAAGTGGTAGGGCTTTAGCCTTGAGCAAAAGAAGCTCAGGAACAGTGCCCAGACACAATTCAAGCACCAAAAAGAAAGAAAGAAAGAGGGAGGGAGGGAGGGAGGGGGAAAAGGAAGGAGAGAGGGGGAGAGATAGAGGGAGAGGGAGAGAGAGGTAAAGGGAGGGAGGGAGGGAGGGAGGGAGGGAGAGAGAGAGAGAGAGAGAGAGAGAGAGAGAGAGAGAGAGAGAGAGAGAGCGCGAGCTCGTGATACCAGTTAAACAGCTTACCAGTTAAACAAAATTAGGTCACAGTTCAAATATTAGAGAAAACATTCCTGAAAATGCAAGGTAAGGATAGAATATAGACTTTACAATCAGACAAACATATTCAAATTCTGTATCCAATACTTGCTACTTGTGAGACTGAAGCAAATTAGGCAACTTCTCTTTAAATGGAAATGACAATGGGAACTATCTCTTAAAACTGTGGTAATGAACAAATGTCATAGAGTGTTAAGCACATTACTGGCACCTAACAAGCATTCAGAAAATGTTAGGTTCCATATTTGTTATAGCCAATGTTAGAGAACCAAATGACTTTTTACTTGAAAAATTATCTAGCTACCCTGAAAAGTAAAAAGGACTTAGTTTTATATTATCTTTACTTTTATTTAGTGAGGAGAAGCATGAGTTGGGCTAGAGGGGCTTTCTAAGACAGAGCCCAGGCTGACCTGGAATCTCCAGTCTCTGACATCCTAATATTGAGATTATAGGGATGCATCACCACATCCAGCATTTTGCATGTGTGCTGTGTAGCACCCAGATTTGAACTCAGACTCAAAGCACTTAAAAAAAAGGTGTGTGTGTGTGTGTGTGTGTGTGTGTGTTCCTGGAACTTGAATTCAGTCTGTGAGCTGTTTTGCTCAAGGCTTCACTAAGCTTTTTTAATCATGGCTATCACTCTATCACTTCAGCCATACCATCAGTCCAACTTTTTTTTTTTTTTTTTTTGGTGGGTCATGAGGCTTAAACTCTGGGCTTCTGCGCTGTTCCTGTGCTCTACAGCTCAAGGCGACAGCCCTATCCTTGAGCCAAGCCCCACTTCCCACCAAAAAAAAAAAGGGGGGGGGGACTAGAAATTTGGCCTAGTGGTAGAGTGCTTGCCTGGCAGGCATGAAAACCCAGGTTCAATTCCTCTGTACCCAGCCAGTCCAACTTTCTTTTCTTTTGCTGGCTTTTAAACCTATGCCTGGCTCACACTGGGCTTTCTAATCAGCTTTTTCTTTATTTTCAATCTTCCTTACCTAGAAAATATAAAATAAGATGATTTAGAATCTTACCCCAAAAAAATTTTCCCATAGGATGTCCAGATCTAGCAAGGCTTCCAAACAGCATTTCCTTTCTATTTGCATCAGAAGGTCTTGCGAGTTGATATTCTGTCAATTTTAAAGAAAATCTTTAATAAAATAAAATTCAGAATCTACTTTATTTTCTTTAAATTCAAGCTTACAAGACTAGAAGTAAGGCAATAACAAGTGTTAACTTCATAAATTCCATGTTGTAAGACTGATGTTAGCAATTCCATGAACTAAGCTTGGCTCTACCATTTAGTCTATCACTCTGAATTAACCAACCATGTTTTTATAGCCTTTCTCTTATTTTTAACAAAATAGGTACTGATCAGGAGTTTCTAGCTGTAGGTTGTCTTATCTAAGAATTCATTAAAGAAAGTACTAATAATATGTTAAATTATATCTGGGAATGGGTCATACACACACATACACACACACACTCACATATATAATTTAAATTACCTCCAAAGTCAACTGGTCAGGTTCTTTTGTGCCCTCTTTTGTGCCAGGGCTACCTTTGAATCTTGATCCTCAGATCTCAGACTCCTGAGTAGCTAGGATTACAGGCGAGAGCCACCGAGCACAGCTAGAATCTTCTCTTTGATCTCTGTTTCTGATAGTCTTTGCTGACTCATTCATAAGGTTTATAATGGTATTTATGATTATAGGGAACTATCCAAAAAATCCAGGTTAATCTCTCCTCAAGTTATTAAACTAGCAGTTTAATAAGTTATATAAGCTTATATTATTAATATGTGCAAAAATGGTAGAATGGTTAGTAGACTTATCTGTACTGTTCAGATAAATGCATATACACAGATGTACAGACTCTTCAATAAAATAGGCCAAAACTAGCCAGGCACCAGTGGCTCACATCTGTAATCCTAGCTACTCAGGAGGCTAAGATCTGAGGATCATGGCTCAAAGCCAGCCTGGGCACGAAAGTCAGTGAGACTTTTATCTCCAATTAACCATCAGAAAACTGGAAGTAGCACTGTGGCCAGGGTGGTAGCCTTGAGCTTGAAGTGCTCAGGGACAATGCCTAGGCCCAGAGTTCAAGCACCATGACCAACCAAAAAAAAAAAAAAAAAAGAAAGTTCTTCTCGAATTCATTCTTTATATCCCAAATTTAAGGTGTTTGAAGTATAGCTCAGTTGTAAGAGTATTTGCCTAGCATACAGAAGGAGGTGCTAAATTAAATTTAAAAAAAAAAACACTAAAATTAATGTATCCCAAAGATAAGAAAAATGATCTGCCCAAAGACTGTTTCTAAATCTATAATGATAACTTTTTTGGGGGGGAGGGGCAGTATCCAGGTTTGAACTCAGGGCCACTCAGCTGATGCTTTACCATTTATGTTACACCTCCAGCTCCACATAATTGTTTGCATAACTAATAAAAATTTAACCCACAAAGCATGTACACATAAAGCAAAGCGTAAGCTATATAAACAGCAACACAGTACACTTAAAATAAAGCCTTAGAGAAACTCTCTTCACACAAAAAGAATATTATGGGGCCGGGAGTTTGGCCTAGTGGTAGAGTGCTTGCCTAACATGCATGAAGACTCAGGTTCGATTCCTCAGTACCACATACATAGAAAAAAGCCGGAAGTGGTGCTGAGGCTTAAGTGGCAGAGCTCTAGCCTTGAGAAAGTCCAAGGACAGTGCTCAGGCCCTGAGCTCAAGCCCAGGACTGGCAAAAAAAAAAGAATACTAAATTTCAACACTTAGTATTAAGCTTTATGAATAAGCTAAAACTCATTATCTGTATGAAATATTCAAATAGATATTTCCTGTCTATTTGAGTAAGACATTTACTTGAGGAATAAACAATTTCAATGTTGCCTTTTAAATGTAACCCTACTGGTAAAGAATCACAAACATGAGACTAGGATGTCTCACAAATTAAGACTGGCAAACTGCTTACCTTGCAAGTCCTGGGTTCGATTCCTAATACCAAAAAAAAAAAATCACAAATGTCATTAGTAATACATAAAGCATTTCATTTACCACTGTCAACAGCTTCAACTTCACGATCAATTGCATCTCTGATCATTAGTGGATGAATGAAGAACTGGGCCCATCTAAAAACAACAAAACAAAATAAAAACACATTTCAGTTTTTGTTCAGTTTTTGATTAACTTTTAAAAAATAGAACTGGGGTTTAAATTCAAAGTTTAACCTTTGTTAGGTACTTTACATCTTGAATCACAACCCCCACCTCATTTACTTTCTTTTGCAAATCCACTCTCACATTTTTTTTTGTACAGACCACCTACTTCTATCCTTCTTTATACTTCTGCCTGTGCTTCCCACATAGCTTGGATGATAGGCAACTTTTTTGTTGAGATGGGGGACTCGCTACCTTATTTGCCTAGGATAGCCTCAAAACTGTAATCCTCTTGACCACTGCTTCCCAAGTAGTCTAGATTACAAGTGTGAGCCATTATTCTCAGACCAACATCTACATTTTAAGTGAGTGGTTTTACTGAGTTGGAGACATAGGTCACAATCACATACATGGAATATAAAGCCCCTTAGTGTGGTTTTGATTTGCATTTCCTTATGTCTAACCACGCTAAACATTATTTTCATCTTTTAATTTTTTTCTTATTGTTATTAAAAAGCTGGGCAATGTGGCTCATACCTGTAATCCTAATCAGGAGGCTGAGAACTGAGGATAGTCGTTCAAAGCCAGCCCAGACACAAAAATCTCATGATTCTTATCTCCAAATTAACTAACAGAAAACCGAAGAGCTTTGGGACAGTGCCTAGGCCCAGAGTTCAAGCCCCACCACCAACCAAAAAAAAAGTAATGTACAGCTATGTCAGTCAGGTAAAGTAAAGCATACATTTCCTTTTGGGAGATATTACCCCTTCCCTAGCTCTTGGGTTTTGTTTCTGGTTTGGGGGGGGGTTTTGGCATTGATCCTGGTGCATCAACTCAGGTCCTTGGCACGTTCCCTAGGCTTTTTTGCTCAAGGGTAGTAGTGCTTGACCATTTGAGCCACAGCTTCACTTTCAGCTTTTTGGTTTGTTAGATTTAAAAGGGTCTTGTGAGTCCTGTTAAAGATGGCTTTGAATGGCAATCCTCAGACCTCAATCACCTAGGTAACTAGGATTACAGATGTGAATCACCAGTGCCCAGATACAATGTTGAACATTTCATGCTTCTATTAGCCATATATATTTCTTCTTGAGAACTATCTGTTCAGTTTACTTGGCCATTTATTGATGGCACCAGTTTTTCTTGTTGCTTAAGTGTGTATTATTTTCTTACTGCTGTGTATGCTATATGCATATAACGGGCCTATTTAATTTATTTTTAGGTCTCTGTATATTCTGGATATTGGTGTTTAATGTATTGAATAATTAGCAACAGTTACAATATTTACTACAGTATTTGTAGTATGTAATGTTCCACTACTATCATTTATGTTTTGATATAAGGCCTTGCTATATACCCTGAAATGACCAAAAATTCTCAACACTATCATTATCTTTGTTTTCATTGTTTTGTTCTGGTGGGTCATGGGGCTTGAACTCAGCCCAGGCACTATCCCAGAGCTCTTCAGCTCAAGGCTATCACCCTACCCTTGAGCCAAGTACCATTAACCATTTTCTAGAGGTTAACTGGAGATAACAGTCTCAGGTCCTTTTGTGCCTGGGCTGAGTTTGAACATTGATCCTCAGATCTCAGCCTCCTGAATAGCTAGGATTACAGGCATGAGGCCGCTCCATGACTTTGTTTTTATACAGTCTTTTTATGAATCCCAAACTGACCTCCTGTCTCAGCCTTCCACTCGCTAGTTATAGAACACATTATCATGTCTGGGTATGGCATAAATACATAATTTAATAGCCTCATCCTACTAATTAATGCAGTAGCATTCTTACTGCTGCAGTAGTTTGGGGCTTTAAGGGGAGAGAGTTGTTGCCAGCATCAGGGCTTAAATTCAGATGACACTTACCAGCTGAGCAATGCTTTCAAGCCCATCTTTTTGCTAGTTAATTGAGGTGGAATTTTAGAGACTTTTTTTCTCACAATGGTTTCAAACCACAATCCTCCAGATCTTAGCCTCCTGAGTAGTTAAAATTACAACCATGAGCCATCACTACCTGGCTTTTTTTTTTTAAGTAAAAATAAATACATGCAACAAGAATGGTATGTCTCAGTGGCAGAGTATTTGCCTGGTGCTTGCAAGTTTAAGGCTCTGGGTTTGATGCACAAAGATTTGTTTAAAATAAATGTGTGAAGTCACATTTATTGAACAGTCTTCAGGCCAAAAAAAATGTTTAGAATTAGACTATTTTATGCCATCTCTGAAATGATCATAATTTATTCAAAACATTCCTCTCTAGTATTTTTTCTAGGAAAATGAGCTTTTATTTCATTCTTTATTTTTCATTATATTTGTCCACAGCCAAATATAAAATTGCAAATTTTTTCATATCAAGATTTCTTACAATTTGGGTTTATGAACCTTACAACCTAAGAACTCTGAAGAGCCACATGTAGCTATTGTGAAAGATTAAGGTTAGCTTAAATTATCACCTGAAAGTATTCCTGATATCCAAATTTACAATAAATCAGGCACTATTTAGATTGCCTTCTTTGATACGCTTATCTCTATTCTTCTGTTTGTTATTTTTGTATTAAAAAGCTTAACTACAAGCCAGGAGGTGGCTCATGCCTGCAATCCTAGCTACTCGGGAGGCTGAGATCTGAGGATCAAGGTTCAAAGCCAGCTTGGGCACTAATGGGCCTGAGACTCTTGTCTCCAGTTAACCTCTAGAAAACGGGAAGTGGGGCTTGGCTCAAGGGTAGGGTGGTAGCCTTGAGCTGAAGAGCTCAGGGACAATGCCCAGGCAGAGTTCAAGTCCCAAGACCAAAAAAAAAAAGTTTAACTACATAAACACTAAATATAAAATGTACAGTTAGTACCTAATTGTACAATAAACAAATTTAAGAATTATTAATGAAGAAAAGCTACCATATTGTATCCCACTATAAATAACATTATCAAAGTAATTATGTCTATTTTCATAGAACTTTGGCATTGTTTTAACTGTTGTTAGTTTAGAGCTTTAAGAAACCATGTGCATTTATTCTCAACTTATGTGTTTGACAAAAAGGCTTCTCTAGGTAAAAATTTATCTCTAAGATGGGTACTAGTGGCTTTTTACACCTGTAATCTTAGATACTTAGGAGGCTGAAATCTGAGGACTGCCAATCTAGGGCAGGAAAGTCCATAAGGCTCTTATCTCCAATTAGTCACAGGAAAAGGCAGAAGTGGAGCTTTGGCTCAAGTGGCAGTATGTGTGTTAGTCTTGAGCAAAAGATAAGAAATAGCACCCAGGCCCAGATTCAAGCCCCTTGACTACCCAAGATAGATAGATAGATAGATAGACAGACAGACAGACAGACAAAAGATAATTTAAGTCCTATTTTGGACAAATGACCAAAATGTTTGTAGTACATCCAAACAGCGCACGCGCGCACGCGTGTGTGTGTGTGTGTGTGTGTGTGTGTGTGTGTGTGTATGTATGTATGTATGTATACAGGCACACAAGCACGCATGTAACAAGAACACCAGGCCTAAGTGCTGTTCCAGCTGTTCATGTCCATAAAACACCATCTCGAGGCCAGGAGTTTGGCCTAGTGGTAGAGTGCTTTTGCCTAGCATGCATGAAGCCCTGGGTTCGATTCCTCGATACCACATATATAGAAAAGCCAGAACTGGAAAGCCTAAAGACAGTGCTCAGGCCTGAGTTCAGTCCCCAGGACTGACCAAAAAAAAAAAAAAAAAAACACCAATCTCAGCTTATTTGTTCTTGGGGCCTGGGCGCTGTCCCTGAACTTTTCAGCTCAAGGATAGTGCTCTACACCACTTGAGCCACAGTACCACTTCTGTTTTTCTGGTGGTTAATTAGAGATAAGAGTCTCATGGACTTCCATGCCCAGACTGGCTCTGAACCACGATCCTCAAATCTTAGCCTACTAAGTAGCTACAATTAAAATTTTGCCTCTTGAGGCATAGTACCTTACAGGCATGTACTACCACATACTGCCTCAAGATTCCTCTCTTACATTAAAACCTTACATTTACCTAGAGCTTACAATAAAGTAACTTATTGTACTATTGCATGAGCTTTAGTGTACTGACAATGTGCTAATGTACTGACAAACTTTCTGAAAAATAACTTTGCACTAATGAGCAAAAAAATCCTTTTAAAGACTAAGGCAAATATACCTAGCAATTTTACTTACTGGAACTAAAAGTAGTAAGCACAAATATACATAGTTCAGGATATTCATTACAGCATTACAATACTAGATAACTGGAAGCAACTGTCCAAGAAATGACTGAGTAGCTTGTGGTATTTCTACTGATATAAATAATGTATAATCAGTTAAAATAATGTCTCATACAAAGGAACAAAAGGCGCATGGTATCCTTAATATGTGGCTATAAAATCCAAAGAGTACAAGAGCGAGGACTCAATATTTGCATACCCCAATGCTATGGACATGGTAATAGAAATATAAACATAACTATATAGACATAAAAACCTATGACTCTATAGACATGTTTTATTTCATAAATTAATATGTTTCTATGACATACAAACCCTTAGCCTAATTTTGATTAAGTTGTAAAAACTAAGTCCCAGTGATTGTATATAGAGATTCCCTCCTTGAACACTAGTTTGTTAAACTTGTCATTTGAAATATGATGTAAAAATCAATCTTAATAAATTCTTTAATGAAAAATACAAAACTAAAAAATAATGTCTCATACATTACCTAAATATAATCTGAAATTAAATATCAGTTCAAAAACTAAACAGGACCATGCACTGATGGTTCATTCACACCTGTAATCCTAAATACACAGGAAGCTGAGATCTAAGGATCTCAGGTCTAATCCAGCCCAGGCAGAAAAGTTCATGAAACTACTATCGCCAATTAAACACCAGAAAAGTGGAAGTGGTACTGTGGCTTAAGTGGTAGAGTGCTAGCCTTGAGCTGAAGAGCTCAGGGATAGTGCCCAGGCCCAGAGTTCAAACCCCACGACCAACAAAAAAACTTTCACTTCATCTTCAATACAAGGAATAAATTATTACAGAACACTATTTAATAGTGTTCCTTTTTCTAACTAAGTATTCTGACAATTGGACCAAATATTCCTTTTGAAAGAAATACCATAAAACATGCCTAATATTTCCACTTAAGCTATATTAGAAACTGAAATTAAAATATATTTTGGTTCAGTTACCTATCCAGGGCTTCCTTGAAATATTTTCTCTGGACATCAAACTGAAATACTGTTCGTTCACAATCAGTTGAGGCATTATCACTACCTCCATGCTTCTTCAGGAAAGCGTCAAATCCATTTTCATCTGGGTATTTTAAACTACCCATGAATACCACTACATGAAAAGAGCAGAAAGTCACATGACACAAATATACAGACAATATTTTTATTATCAGAGACCAAATTTTTACTTGTGTACAAAAATGGGAAGAAAATATACCAAACATAATAACAATGACTATACCTCATTAGTACTTACTCCTTTTATTATGTTGATATTTTTGCAACATTCTGTAATAGTCATTTGCTATTTTATAGTAAGAAAAACCAAGCATTTCATTTTTAGAGAAAAAATACAATTTATTTATAAAAAGAGTAAAAGTTAGCCGGGCCTGGTGGCTCATGCCTATAATCCTAGTTACTCAGAGGCTGAGATGTGGATCGTAGTTCAAAGCCAGCCTGGGCACTAAAGACTCTTGTCTCCAATTAACCACTAGAAAACATAAAGTGGCACTGTGGCTCAAGGGGTAGGGCAGTAGCCTTGAGATGAAGAGCTCAGGGATAGTGCCCAGACCCAGAGTTCAAGCCCCATGACCAAGGCGGGGAAAAGGGTCAAAGTTAAACGTAAGCATAATATAAAAACTGCTACTATAAAAAGTCTTAAGTTTATCCTCAAATAGCTTAGAAAATAAAACATGAAAAATGATTAATTCACAAAAGCAAATATGAACAGAGTAGTTGAAACTGTGTAGTACTAACATACATTTGCCAGTCACAGTGGCTCACACCTGCAATCCTAGCTACTCAGGAGGCTGAGATCTGAGGATCAAGGTTCAAAGCCAGCCCAGGCACAAAAGGACCTGAGACTCTTATCTCCAATTAACCTCTAGAAAAGGGGAAATGGAAGTGGAGCTTGGCTCAAGGGTAGGGTGGTAGCCTTGGGCTGAAGAGCTCAGGGACAAGGCTCAGGCCCAGAGGTAGGATGGTGGCCCTGACCTGAAGAGCTCAGGGACAGCTGACACACACACACACACAAAATTTTAACATAGATTTTATTTAGGTATATTCATAAAATAATAAAACAGAAACTGTTCAAGCCAGATGCAGTGGCTCACTCCTATAATCCTAGCTACTCAGGAGGCATCTGAGCATCAAGGTTCAAAAGCCAGCCAGGGTACAAAAGGACTTGAGACTCTTATCTCCAATTAACCTCTCGAAAACAGGAAGTGGGGCTTGGCTCAAAGATAGGGTTGTAGCCTTGAGCTGAAGAGCTTAATGACAATGCCCAGGCAGATTTCAAGCCCCATGATCCCCCCCCCCCCAAAAAATAGAAACTGTTTATAAAATAGAAACTAGAAGCTTCTTATTTTGTTTTATACTAATTATGACTTTCCATTTTCTGTATTTGTGATACTGATATATTTGAGCCTTATTATTTTGAGTAATACCACCCCAATAACGGCTACTCAATTCCTACAGAATATCTCCTAATCAGATGGCTTTATCATAACTGAACAATAATGATATAAATAAGAATATAGCATATAGTTTATATATACATAAAATATATTATAAAATGTATTTATAAATATACTATACTAGGTAAAAACATATCATATATATATATATACATATATATATTTGAAATATATACTTTTTTTGCCAGCCCTAGGGCTTGAACTCAGGGCCTAGGTACTATCCCTGAGCTTTTACACTCTAGGCAAGAACTCTACCATTTGAACCACAGGTCTACTTCTGGCTTTTGATGATTAATTGAAGATACAAATCTCATGGACTTTCTGGTCTGAGCTAGCTTCAAACTATGATCCTCTGATCTCCACCTCCTGAGTAATTAGGATTATAGGCATAAGACACCAATGCCTAGCTATGAGTACAGATTTTAAAACATGTTTCATTCTAATCCTCTCTCTTTCCCTATGCTATTCATAAACAATTTCTAATTTATTTGTTAAATATACTTCTGTCCAACCAACTACTATCTTTGAAATCAAGTTACACAAATTTGAAAGGGTAAAAACACCACACCAGGAAATGATAATTTACAAGATCTTACTGTGCTCCAAAAAGTGTGCCAGCCCCGGCAGGTCGTCTGGATCAGCAAAACTCCCAACACCAACACAAAGAGCTGCTGCAGACTGGAGTAGGCAGAACACATACAAATAATATAGTCAATCTTAAAAGAATGTTATCAGCATCTCATCTTAAGGATTCATTTGGAGATGGAAGTTTACCAATAGAAACTAACAAAATTCTTTCCCTGAGAATCAGGAGGAGCAGCAAAGTGAAACTCACCAGAACTGTGTCAGTTTCACCCTGCTGCTCCTCCACTTGCCATCCTGCCAAATGCTGAACAGGTGCAGACCTAAGGAAAAAAGCAGAAACAGACAGAAACAAAGGGAAGAGGGACTGACCAGACACAGAAATATCATTGCATGAATGAATTCTGAACGAAGTTTACACCTGAATTATTTGATTTTAGAAATCTGCAGAAGTAACATATATTGATGAATTAAAGATCTCTTAAGAAAGCTGTGCTTAGTAACTCGGTTACTAGACATGAAACCTTTCAATATGTTACTCCATTTTTTTATTATTAAAAGAGTAAAATAACATTTTAGAAAATAATCTAACAAATATAGTAAGCATATGGTTTAAAAGTAAAAATCTTTAGATGGTAAAAACTATAGAATTAGACTTTATTTTTTTTTAAAAAAAAAGCTTTTCATTTAGTTCTTTAAGTATATATATACTACGCATTACTTCTCCCAGTACTTTGGGAAAATCAGTTTTTAACAAAATTAATGGCCAAAAAACATACCAGTCTTAAATGACTGGGACATATCACTTAGTCATTATAAAAAGATGCACACACACACACACACACACACACACACACACACACACGGGGAAAAAATGGGTCAATTTGGATACTTGAATGGGAAGGTAAACATTAATTTTTCTGAGTTTTATAAATACAAATAATAATGAACCATTCACTCAGTGAAACAATTTGCTCTGAAAAATGTTTATCCCCTTAGGAAAAAAAAATAGCATGAACCTTTCATACAATCCAGTGTATCATAAAATGAAAAGCATGTTTTAGAACCAAACAGCCTCACTTGGTTGTAAATCCATTTTTTTTTTAAGACTTAGGCACATATACTCATAAAACATGAGGGAATATCCACTACTTCAAACCACAGTCTAACCTGTTCTGTGATGTTTAATAGATGCCTAACCTGCATTCAGCTCCAACTACCCCATAAAGATTTCTTGTCTCGACCAGCAGGGTTGAAGACATTTTTGAATAAGTTGACTTAAACCACAGTCTATCAGTCAGCTTTGACCACAGCAAAAACAGGCTCTGCGATTGCTAGAAAAGAAATTCATACTTGAGAACTTTCTACCCAAGAAATTCATACTTGAGAAAGTCATACTTGAGAATTGAATTACAAAAGCTCTGAGTAATTCATATTTCAGTATATAATATACTTAATTTCAATCTTGTTAAGTTATCAAACTTCAAGAAAAACTTTTGGGAAGAAGGAAATAGAGGAAGATAATCAAAAAGGTGCTTCAGAAAAATAGTTAACTACTTAGTATAAACATTCTCCATTTTTTCTTCCCAGTTCCTTCATTACTTACTAAAAAAATATTCATTTTAAGCATGCTTCAATATTTTTCAAAAGTTAAATCATAAAAACAGCTCCAAACCTAAGCCGCCTCTTAAGTCACCTCTTACCTAGTCCATTTTCCCTTTCTGCAGACACTTCTCTCATTCACTGAATATAAGCCATTTTCCACTGACACAATCATTTCACTAAGATACTCAATGCTTCTGAATCAAAAGGACTCGATCTCTTCACATTTCAATTATTTATCCATTTATAGAAAATAAAAACTAGTTCAAAACATGGGAAAGGCTCCTTACAGACAGAAATTATACATACAAGAGAAACTTATAGAAACTTATACTCAGTTAGGTAGTAATAAACGTTATCCTTAGCGGTCCACGTTGGCTCACACCTGTAATCCTAGCTACTCAAGAGCCTGAGATCTGAGGATCAAGGTTCATAGCCAGCCCAGCACAAAAGGACCTGAGACTCTTATCTCCAATTAACCCCTAGAAAATGAGAAGTGGTGCCGTGGCTCAGGGGTAAGGCCGTAGCCTTCAGCTGAAGAGCTCAGGGACAGTGCCCAGGCCAAGTTCAACCCCCATTTCCAAAAAAAAAAAAACCCCAACCTTGCAGTTAAAACAGAACTCAAATGGTATAATCTTATTTAAGAAATGCCAGGCCGGGGGCTGGGAGTGCAGTTGGGAGTGCAGAGGTAGAATGTTCACCTCTCATGCACAAAGGCCTGGGTTTGACTCCTCAGTACCACATACACAGAAAAAGCCGGAACTGGTGCTCTGGCTCCAGTGGTAGAGCACTAGCCTTGAGCCAACGAAGCTCAGGGACAGTGCTCAGGTCCTGAGGTCAAGCATCAAGACTGACAAAAAACAAAGTAAAATAAAATAAAATTAGATAAAAATTATTTTTAGGAAAGAAATGGCAAGCTGGACACTGGTGGCTTATACCTGTATCCTAACTACTCAGAAGGCTGAGATCTGAGGATCATGGTTCAAAGCCAGCCCAGACACTAAAGTTTATGAGACTCTTATCTCCAATTAACTACCAGAAAATTGGAAGTAACCCTGTGGCTTAAGTGGTAGATAGATAGCCTTGAGCTCTTTTAAAAGAGCTCATGGACAGTGCCCAGGCCCTGAGTTCAAGCCCCACAAATGGCCAAAAAAAGGAAAAGAAAAGAGAGAGGGGGGAGAGAAAGAAAAGGCAAAACTGAGAGAAAATTTAAAAAAACCTAAGACCATCCACAAAAACAAGGACACATTTCCTGATTAACCATGTTCTCTGTGTGTTGTGTGTGTACATGCGCGCACGTGGCACGCACTGATCCTGGGGCTTGAACTCAAGGCCTGGGAAATACTCTTTAAGTGTTAAGCTTCTTTGCTCAAGGCTGGAAAACTCTATTACTTGCGCTCCACTTCATCTTTTCAATGGTTCACTGAAGATAAAAGAGTTTCACAGACTTGAGCTGGGAGTTTGGCCTAGTGGTAGAATGCTTGTCTAGCATGCACGAAGACCTGGGTTCTATTCCTCAGTACCACATACATAGAAAAAGCTGGCAGAGATGCTGCGGCTCAAGTGGTAGAGCTCTAGCCTTGAGAAAGCCCAAGGACAATGCTCAGGCCCTAAGTTGAAGGCCCAGGACTTGAAAAAAGAAAAAAGAAAGGAAAATTTCACAGACTTTCCTGCCCCTGCTGGTTTCAAGCCATGATTATCAGATCTCGGTCTCCAGATAAGCTAGTATTACAAGCATGAGCCACTAGTACCAGGCTCTACTTGATAACTTTTATATTTTCTTCCTTTCCATTATTGTCATATTTAAAATTAGAACTATTTTAAATTAAAAGTGAAGTTACCAGTAACTAATTTGTTACTTAACAACTTTATAGTGAAAACTATCAACTGACATATACATACATATACAAATTTACACACATATTTATACACACTTTTCAATATTTTTAAATCCCAACTCTAAAGCTTTCCAAGCTAACACTACTGTTCTACTATGCCACATAAAAAAAAAAGACATCATTTAAGCCAGGTACTTATTATGACTAATGCCTAGAAACTTAGATCTGAGGACTGTAGTTAGAAGCCAACCAGGGCAGCAAAGTCCATGAGACTCTTATCTCCAATTAATCACACAAAAAGCTAGAAGTGGTGCTGTGGTTTAAGTGATAAAGTGCTAGCCATGAGCAAAAGGAGTTCAGAAATAGTGCCTAGGTCCAGCAAGCCCCAGGACTGACCCCTTCCCCAAAAAAAAGAAGAAAAGAAAAAGGAAAAAAAAAGGGGGGGTGTCATTCAACATCTAAGAGAAAGGCTTCTTAAAAATACATGACTCAAGGGCCAGGAGTTTGGCCTAGTGGCAGAGTGCTTGTCTAGCATGCTCGAAGACCTGGGTTCAATTCCTCAGTACCACATACATAGAAAAAGCCGGAAATGGTGTTATGGCTCCAGTGGTAGAGTTCTAACCTTGAAAAGGCTCAAGGGCAGTGCTCAGGCCCTGAGTTCAAGCCCCAGGACTGACAAAAAAAAAAAAAAACATGACTCAAGCCAGGCACTGGTGGCTCATGTACCTGTAATCCTACTCAGAAGGCTAAGATCTGATGATCGTGGCTTGAAGCCAACCAGGCAGGAAAGTCTATCAGACTCATCTCTAATTAGTCACCAAAAAGCCAGAAGTGGTGCTCTGGCTCAAGTAGTAAAGCACTACCCTTCAGCAACAGTGCCCAGGCCCTTGAGTTCCCGAAGACCAACACATGTGCACATACATACACACATACACACAACTCAATCCCCCACATCAAACCCAAAACCTCAAGAAAAATCTGGTACAATCTTTCTTTAAAAAAGAAAAAGAAAAAGAAAGAAAGAAAAAGAGTAACAGTCAAAGGATGTATTTTAAAACATTATTGGT